>NW_027182816.1:1430000-1567500 GCF_041146395.1 Eulemur rufifrons
AGGGATCCCATTAGCATTAAGGGTCTTCCTTACTGTAGGGTTAAGGGTTAGGATTAGAGTTGAAGGTTCAGGATAGGGTCAGTGTTAAGATTTAGGGTGAGGGTTAACGGTTAGGGTAAAGGTTAAGCGTTAGGGTTAGGGATTAGTGATTAGGATTTTTGGTTACTGTTAGGGTTAGCGGTTAGGTGTTAGTGTTTTATGAAGGGGTATGGTTAGAATTAGGATTGGGGTTAGAGTTAGGGTGAGGTATAGGATTTAGGTTTAGGGGTTAGTTTTAGGGTAAAAGGACAGGATTAGGGTTACGGGTTGGGCTTAGGTTTAGGGTTAAAGTTTACTGCTAGGGTTAGGGATAGGGTTCAGGGTTAGCTTTAGGGGTTCTGGTTAGGGTTAGGTGTTAGGTTAGTGTCAGGGTTAGGTCTAGTCGTGAGGGTAAGGTTTAGGGTTAGCTTTAAGAGCTAGGGTTAGGTTTAATGGTTAGGATTAGGATTAGGGTTAAGGGTTAGGGTAAGGCTTAGGGGTTAGGGTGAAGGGTTAGGGTTTTTTTTAGGCATAGCGTTGGGGTTAGAAGTAAGGGTTAGTGTTAGGGTTAGGGTTAGGGTTAAAGGTTACTCTTAGGTTTAACGGTTACACTTTGGTTTAGGGTTGAGGTTTACGGTTAGGGTTAAGATGAGGGGTTAGGGTTTGGTACAGGGTTAGGGTTAAGTGTTAGGTTTAGGGTTGAAGATTAGGGTTAGGGTTAGGATTAAAGGTTACCGTGAGAGTTAACGCTTAGGGTTAAGGTTAAGAGTTAGGGTTTAGAGTTAGTGTTAGGGTTAGTTTTAGGGTTAGAGTTATGTGCTATGGTTTGTGTTAGAGGTTAGGGTTAGGTTTACTGGTCACGGTTAGGGTTACGTTTAGGGGGTAGCATTAGGGTTAGGGTTAGGGTTAAGGGATAGGATTAGGGATAAGTGTTGGGCTTAGGGTTAGGGTTTAGTGTTAGGGTTAGCAGTAAGGATTAGGGTTAGGGTCAGGGTTAAATGCTTGGGTGCGGGTAATGGTTAGGGTCAGGGTTAAGGTTCACGGATAGGGTTAGTGTTAAGGGTTACGGGTAGGTTTAGGGTTCAGGGTTAGAGTTAGCATTAGGGCTTAAGGTTAGGATTAGGCGGTAGGTTAGATTTAGGGTTAGATCTAGGCGTTAGGGTAAGGACTAGCGTTAGGGTTAAGAGATAGGTTTAGGTTTAACGCTTAGGATTAGGGTTAGGGTTTGGGGTTAAAGTAAGTGTTAGGGGTTAGGTTTGAGGATCCAAGGTTAGGGTTATTTTTAGCTGTAGTGTTAGGGTTAGGGATAAGGGATCCCATTAGCATTAAGGGTCTTCCTTACTGTAGGGTTAAGGGTTAGGCTTAGAGTTAAAGGTTAAGGTTAGGGTCAGTGTTAAGATTTAGGGTGAGGGTTAATGGTTAGGGTAAAGGTTAAGCGTTAGGGTTAGGGATTAGTGATTAGGGTTTTTGGTTAGTGTTAGGGTTAGTGGTTAGGAGTTAGTGTTTTATGAAGGGGTATGGTTAGAATTAGGATTGGGGTTAGAGTTAGGGTGAGGTATAGGGGTTAGGTTTAGGGGTTAGTTTTAGGGTAAAAGGATAGGATTAGGGTTACGGGTTGGGCTTAGGTTTAGGGTTAAAATTTACTACTAGGGTTAGGGATAGGGTTCAGGGTTAGCTTTAGGGTTTCTGGTTAGGGTTAGGTGTTAGGTTAGTGTCAGGGTTAGGTCTAGTCGTGAGGGTAAGGTTTAGGGTTAGCTTTAAGAGCTAGGGTTAGGTTTAATGGTTAGGATTAGGATTAGGTTTAAGGGTTAGGGTAAGGCTTAGGGGTTAGGGTCAAGGGTTAGGGTCAAGGGTTAGGGTTTTTGTTAGGCATAGCGTTGGGGTTAGAAGTAAGGGTTACTGTCAGTGACAGGGTTGTAGGTAGGGTTACGGTTAGGGTTAGCGGTTTAGAATTAGGGTTAGGGATTAGGTGTCACAGTGATGACTAGGAGATAGGGTGAGAATTATGGGATAGGGGTTGTTCTCAGGAAATGGGTTATGCATTAACGTTAGGATAAGAGGTTAAAGTTAGGCGCACGGTGAGGTTTACGTGTTAAGGGGAGAAATAGGAACAGGGTTGGGTGTTATGTTCAGGGTTAGGGTTATCTGTTAAAGGTATTGTTTATGCTTAGCGCACGGGCCCTGTCTGCATTAGGCGGGCGTGGGGAGTTTAGGGGGCTGGGATTGTACCCGGGAACCCACTCTATCATACTCTGGGTATGGGCACGTGGGTTTCATGCAGGACACAGTGGTAGAGCCTCCTTTCACGCATGGCATGGGAGGATTGCAGGCTTTCTAAACTCTAAGAAAGCAAGAAGTCTGAGAATTAGATTTAGGGTTAGGATTATGGTTAGGGTTAAGGATGAAGTTTAGTGTTAGGGTGAGGGCTTAGGGTTAGGGCTTAGGGTTAGGGTTAAAGGTTACTCTTAGGTTTAACGGTTACACTTTGGTTTAGGGTTGAGGTTTACGGTTCGGGTTAAGATGAGGGGTTAGGGTTTGGTACAGGGTTAGGGTTAAGTGTTAGGTTTAGGGCTGAATATCAGGATTAGGGTTAGGATTAAAGGTTAGCGTGAGAGTTAACGCTTAGGGTTAAGTTTAAGAGTTAGTGCTTAGGGTTACGGTTAGTTTTAGGGTTAGAGTTATGTGCTATGGTTTGTGTTAGAGGTTAGGTTTAGGATTACTGGTGACGGTTAGGGTTACGTTTAGGGGTTAGCATTAGGGTTAGCGTTAAGGGATAGGATTAGGGTTAAGTGTTGGGCTTAGGGTTAGGGTTTAGTGTTAGGGTCATCATTAAGGATTAGGGTTAGGGTCAGGGTTAAATGCTTGGGTGCGGGTAATGGTTAGGGTCAGGGTTAAGGTTGACGGATAGGGTTAGGGTTAAGGGTTATGGGTAGGTTTAGGGTTCAGGGTTAGAGTTAGCATTAGGGCTTAAGGTTAGGATTAGGCGGTAGGTTAGATTTAGGGTTAGATCTAGGCGTTAGGGTAAGGCCTAGCGTTAGGTTTAAGAGATAGGGTTAGGTTTAATGCTTAGGATTAGGGTTAGGGTTAGGGGTTAAAGTAAGTGTTAGGGGTTAGGTTTAATGATCAAAGGTTAGGGTTATTTTTAGCTGTAGTGTTAGGGTTAGGGATAAGGGATCCCATTAGCATTAAGGGTCTTCCTTACTGTAGGGTTAAGGGTTAGGCTTAGAGTTAAAGGTTAAGGTTAGGGTCAGTGTTAAGATTTAGGGTGAGGGTTAATGGTGAGGGTAAAGATTAAGCGTTAGGGTTAGGGATTAGTGATTAGGGATTTTGGTTAGTGTGAGGGTTAGCGGTTAGGAGTTAGTGTTTTATGAAGGGGTATGGTTAGAATTAGGATTGGGGTTAGAGTTAGGGTGAGGTATAGGGGTTAGGTTTAGGGGTTAGTTTTAGGGTAAAAGGATAGGATTAGGGTTACGGGTTGGGCTTAGGTTTAGGGTTAAAGTTTACTGCTAGGGTTAGGGATAGGGTTCAGTGTTAGCTTTAGGGGTTCTGGTTAGGGTTAGGTGTTAGGTTAGTGTCAGGGTTAGGTCTAGTCGTGAGGGTAAGGTTTAGGGTTAGGTTTAAGAGCTAGGGTTAGGTTTAATGGTTAGGATTAGGATTAGGGTTAAGGGTTAGGGTAAGGCTTAGGGGTTAGGGTGAAGGGTTAGGGTTTTTGTTAGGCATAGCGTTGGGTTTAGAAGTAAGGGTTACTGTCAGTGTTAGGGTTGTAGGTAGGGTTACGGTTAGGGTTAGCGGTTTAGAATTAGGGTTAGGGATTAGGTGTCACAGTGATGACTAGGAGATAGGGTTAGAATTATGGGATAGGGGTTGTTCTCAGGAAATGGGTTATGCATTAACGTTAGGATAAGAGGTTAAAGTTAGGCGCACGGGGAGGTTTACGTGTTAAGGGGAGAAATAGGAACAGGGTTGGGTGTTATGTTCAGGGTTAGGGTTATCTGTTAAAGGTATTGTTTATGCTTAGCGCACGGGCCCTGTCTGCATTAGGCGGGCGGGGGGAGTTTAGGGGGCTGAGATTGTACCCGGGAACCCACTCTATCATACTCTGGGTATGGGCCCATGGGTTTCATGCAGGACACAGTGGTAGAGCCTCCTTTCACGCATGGCATGGGAGGATGGCAGGCTTTCTAAACTCTAAGAAAGCAGGAAGTCTGAGAATTAGATTTAGGGTTAGGATTATGGTTAGGGTTAAGGAAGAAATTTAGTGTTAGGGTGAGGGCTTAGGGTTAGGGAATAGAGTTAGGGTTAAAGGTTACTCTTAAGTTTAACGGTTACACTTTGGTTTAGGGTTGAGGTTTACGGTTAGGGTTAAGATGAGGGGTTAGGGTTTGGTACAGGGTTAGGGTTAAGTGTTAGGTTTAGGGTTGAAGATTAGGAGTAGGGTTAGGATTTAAGGTTAGCGTGAGAGTTAACGCTTAGGGTTACGGTTAAGAGTTAGGGTTTAGGGTTAGGGTTAGGGTTAGGGTTAGTTTTAGGGTTAGAGTTATGTGCTATGGTTTGTGTTAGAGGTTAGGGTTAGGTTTACTGGTCACGGTTAGGGTTACGTTTAGGGGGTAGCATTAGGGTTAGGGTTAGGGTTAAGGGATAGGATTAGGGTTAAGTGTTGGTTTTAGGGTTAGGGTTTAGTGTTTGGGTTAGCATTAAGGATTAGGGTTAGGGTCAGGGTTAAATGCTTGGGTGCGGGTAATGGTTAGGGTCAGGGTTAAGGTTCACGGATAGGGTTACTGTTAAGGGTTAAGGGTAGGTTTAGGGTTCAGGGTTAGTGTTAGCATTAGGGCTTAAGGTTAGGATTAGGCGGTAGTTTACATTTAGGGTTAGATCTAGGCGTTAGGGTAAGGGCTAGCGTTAGGGTTAAGAGATAGGGTTAGGTTTAATGCTTAGGATTAGGGTTAGGGTTTGGGGTTAAGGTAAGTGTTAGGGGTTAGGTTTAAGGATCCAAGGTTAGGGTTATTTTTAGCTGTAGTGTTAGGGTTAGGGATAAGGGATCCCATTAGCATTAAGGGTCTTCCTTACTGTAGGGTTAAGGATTAGGCTTAGAGTTAAAGGTTAAGGTTAGGGTCAGTTTTAAGATTTAGGGTGAGGGTTAATGGTGAGGGTAAAGGTTAAGCGTTAGGGTTAGGGATTAGTGATTAGGGTTTTTGGTTAGTGTTAGGGTTAGCGGTTAGGAGTTAGTGTTTTATGAAGGGGTATGGTTAGAATTAGGATTGGGGTTAGAGTTAGGGTGAGGTATAGGGGTTAGGTTTAGGGGTTAGTTTTAGGGTAAAAGGATAGGATTAGGGTTACGGGTTGGGCTTAGGTTTAGGGTTAAAGTTTACTGCTGGGGTTAGGGATAGGGTTCAGGGTTAGCTTTAGGGGTTCTGGTTAGGGTTAGGTGTTAGGTTAGTGTCAGGGTTAGGTCTAGTGGTGAGGGTAAGGTTTAGGGTTAGCTTTAAGAGCTAGGGTTAGGTTTAATGGTTAGGATTAGGATTAGGGTTAAGGGTTAGGGTAAGGCTTAGGGGTTAGGGTGAAGGGTTAGGGTTTTTGTTAGGCATAGCGTTGGGGTTAGAAGTAAGGGTTACTGTCAGTGTTAGGGTTGTAGGTAGGGTTACGGTTAGGGTTAGCGGTTTAGAATTAGGGTTAGGGATTTGGTGTCACAGTGATGACTAGGAGATAGGGTTAGAATTATGGGATAGAGGTTGTTCTCAGGAAATGGGTTATGCATTAACGTTAGGATAAGAGGTTAAAGTTAGGCGCACGGTGAGGTTTACGTGTTAAGGGGAGAAATAGGAACAGGGTTGGGTGTTATGTTCAGGGTTAGGGTTATCTGTTAAAGGTATTGTTTATGCTTAGCGCACGGGCCCTGTCTGCATTAGGCGGGCGGGGGGAGTTTAGGGGGCTGGGATTGTACCCGGGAACCCACTCTATCATACTCTGGGTATGGGCACGTGGGTTTCATGCAGGACACAGTGGTAGAGCCTCCTTTCACGCATGGCATGGGAGGATTGCAGGCTTTCTAAACTCTAAGAAAGCAAGAAGTCTGAGAATTAGATTTAGGGTTAGGATTCTGGTTAGGGTTAAGGATGAAGTTTAGTGTTAGGGTGAGGGCTTAGGGTTAGGGATTAGGGTTAGGGTTAAAGGTTACTCTTAGGTTTAACGGTTACACTTTGGTTTAGGGTTGAGGTTTACGGTTCGGGTTAAGATGAGGGGTTAGGGTTTGGTACAGGGTTAGGGTTAAGTGTTAGGTTTAGGGTTGAAGATTAGGATTAGGGTTAGGATTAAAGGTTAGCGTGAGAGTTAACGCTTAGGGTTAAGTTTAAGTGTTAGGGTTTAGGGTTAGGGTTAGGGTTAGGGTTAGTTTTACGGTTAGAGTTATGTGCTATGGTTTGTGTTAGAGGTTAGGGTTAGGTTTACTGGTCACGGTTAGGTTTATGTTTAGGGGGTAGCATTAGGGTTATGGTTAGGGTTAAGGGATAGGATTAGGGATCAGTGTTGGGCTTAGGGTGAGGGCTTAGTGTTAGGGTTAGCATTAAGGATTAGGGTTAGGGTCAGGGTTAAATGCTTGGGTGCGGGTAATGGTTAGGGTCAGGGTTAAGGTTCACGGATAGGGTTAGTGTTAATGGTTACGGGTAGGTTTAGGGTTCAGGGTTAGAGTTAGCATTAGGGCTTAAGGTTAAGATTAGGCGGTAGGTTAGATTTAGGGTTAGATCTAGGCGTTAGGGTAAGGGCTAGCGTTAGGGTTAAGAGATAGGGTTAGGTTTAATGCTTAGGATTAGGGTTAGGGTTTGGGGTTAAAGTAAGTGTTAGGGGTTAGGTTTAAGGATCAAAGGTTAGGGTTATTTTTAGCTGTAGTGTTAGGGTTAGGGATAAGGGATCCCATTAGCATTAAGGGTCTTCCTTACTGTAGGGTTAAGGGTTAGGCTTAGAGTTAAAGGTTAAGGTTAGGGTCAGTGTTAAGATTTAGGGTGAGGGTTAACGGTTAGGGTAAAGGTTAAGCGTTAGGGTTAGGGATTAGTGATTAGGGTTTTTGGTTAGTGTTAGGGTTAGCGGTTAGGAGTTAGTGTTTTATGAAGGGGTATGGTTAGAATTAGGATTGGGGTTAGAGTTAGGGTGAGGTATAGGGGTTAGGTTTAGGGGTTAGTTTTAGGGTAAAAGGATAGGATTAGGGTTACGGGGTGGGCTTAGGTTTAGGGTTAAAGATTACTGCTAGGGTTAGGGATAGGGTTCAGGGTTAGCTTTAGGGGTTCTGGTTAGGGTTAGGTGTGAGGTTAGTGTCAGGGTTAGGTCTAGTCGTGAGGGTAAGGTTTAGGGTTAGCTTTAAGAGCTAGGTTTAGGTTTAATGGTTAGGATTAGGATTAGGGTTAAGGGTTAGGGTAAGGCTTAGGGGTTAGGGTGAAGAGTGAAGTGTTAGGGCTTTTGTTAGGCATAGCGTTGGGTTTAGAAGTAAGGTTTCCTGTCAGTGTTAGGGTTGTAGGCAGCGTTACGGTTATGCTTAGCGGTTGAGAATTAGGGTTAGGGATTAGGTGTTACAGTTATGACTAGGAGATAGGGTTAGAATTATGGGATAGAGGATGTTCTCAGGGAATGGGTTATGCATTAACGTTAGGATAAGAGGTTAATGTTAGGCTCACGGTGAGGTTTACGTGTTAAGGGGAGAAATAGGAACAGGGTTAGGTACCATGTTCAGGGTTAGGGTTATCTGTTAAAGGTATCATTTATGCTTAGCGCACGGGCCCTGTCCTCATTAAGCTGGGGGGAGTTTAGGGGGCTGGGATTGTCACCGGGAACCCACTGTATCGGATTCTGGGTATGGGCCCGTGGGTTTCATGCAGGACACAGTGGTAGACCTTCCTTTCACACATGGCATGGGAGGATTGCAGGCTTTCTAAACTCTAAGAAAGCAAGAAGTCTGAGAATTAGATTTAGGGTTAGGATTATGGTTAGTGTTCAGGATGAAGTGTAGTATTATTGTGAGGGGATAGGGTTACAGATTAGGGTTACGGTTTAAGGTTACTGTTAGGTTTAACGGTTACAGTTCGTATTGGGGTTTAGGTTTGCGGATAGGGTTAAGATGAGGGGTTAGGGTTTGGTACAGGGTTAGGGTTGTGTTAGGTTTAGGGTTGAAGATTAGGATTAGGGTTAGGATTAAAGGTTAGCATGAGAGTTAACGGTTAAGGTTAAGGGTTAGGGTTAGGGTTTAGGTTTAGGGTTAAGGGTTAGGGTTAGTTTTAGGGTTAGAGTTATGTGTTAGGGTGTGTGTTAGAGATTAGGGTTAGGTTTATTGTTCACGGTTAGGGTTACGTTTAGGGGTTAGCATTAGGGTTAGGGATTAAGTTTAGGGTAAGTGTTTAGAGTTAGTGTTGGGCTTTAGGCTCGGGGCTTAGGTTCAGGGTCAGGGGTTAGGGTTAGTGGTAGGGCTTAGATTTAGCGGTCAGTTTAAGGGCACAGGACCTGGTTAATCTACAGTGAGAGGGGTGTGGTCGGAGTCACCACGAAAGCACAACGTCATTCTCTGGGCCTTGGGACAAAACCTACATGCAGGACTCAGGCGGAGCCTCATCTCACACATGGCATGGCTGTATTATAGGCTTGCTTCACTCTGGGAATGGAAGTAGTGTGAGAATTAGGGTTAGGTTTTGGGTTAGGGGTTTCGAGTTAAGAGTTAGGTTTCGAGTCAGGGTCAGGTGCTAGGGATTAGTGGTTAGGGTTAGAGTTAGTGTTAGGGGTTAGGTGTTAAGTCTGGGTTAGGGGGCCAGTGTTAGGTTTAGGGTTGGGGTTAGCGTTAGGGTTAGGGGTTAGGGTTAAGGGTTAGGCTTAGGGTTAGGGTTCAGGGTTAGGGTTATGGCTTAGGGTTAGAGTCAGGGTTAAGTGTTAGGGTGAGGCTTAACAGCTAGGGTTAGGGTTAGGGGGTTAGGGATAAGGTTAGGGTTAAGGGTTAGGTTTATGGTTCAGGGTTAAGGTTAGGATTAGGGGTTAGGGTTAGTGTTATCTGTAGGTCAGTGTTGGCGTTAGATCTCTAGGCATTAGCGTATAGGTTAGGGTTAGGATTAATTAGGGTTATGTTTAATGGTTAGGATTGGGATTAGCGTTAAGGGTTAGGGTTAAGCTTTAGGGGTTATGACTAAGGATCAATGGTTAGGGTTATTTTTAGGCGTAGGGTTAGGGTAAGTGTTTTAGGGTTAGTGTTAGTGTTGTTGGTAGGGTTAAGGTTAGGGTTGGCGTTTCAGAATTAGGGATTAGGTGTTATGGTTATGGCTAGGAGTTAGGGTTAGAATTACGGTATAGGGCTTGTTCTCAGGGTGTCATGCATTATCGTTAAGACAAGGGGTTAAGTTAGGGTTAGGGTGAGGTTTACGTGTTAAGGTGAGCAGTAGGATCAGGGTTAGGTGTTAATGTTCTGGGTTAGGGTTATGGGTGTGGGGTAGGGTTTATGCTTAGGGCCCGGGCCCTGTATGCACTAGGAGGCGAAGTTAGGGGTCTGTGATGGTCTCTGGGAACCCACTCTATCGTACGCAGTGTATGGGCCTCTGGGTTTCATGCAGGACACTGTGGCAGAGCGGGCTTTCATGCGTGGCTTAGTAGGATTGTAGGCTTTCAAAACTCTGAGAAAGCAAGAAGTCTGAGAATTAGATTTAGGGTTAGGATTACTGTACGGTTTAGCGATGAAGATTAGTGATAGGGTGAGGCTTAGGGTTAGGGGTTAGGGTTAGGGTTAGGGTTGTTGGTAGGGTGAAGGTTAGGGTTGGCATTTTAGAATTAGGGATGAGGTGTTACGGTTATGGCTCGGGGTTAGGATTAGAATTATGGGATAGGACTTGTTCTCAGGGTGTTATGCATTAAGGTTAAGATAGGGGATAAGTTAGGGTTACGGGGAGGTTTATGTTTTAAGGTGAGCAATAGGATCAGGGTCAGGTGCTATGTTCATGGTGAGGGTTATCTGTTAGGGGTAGTGTTTATACTTAGCGTACAGGCCCTGTCTGCACTGGGCGGGGGCCTGGGGTTAGGGGGATGAAATTTTCCCCGGGAACCCACTCTATCATACGCTAGGTATGGGCTCCTGGTTTCATGCAAGAGAGAGCTGCAGAGCCCCCTTTTACTCATGGCATGGGAGGATTTTAGGCTTTCTAAACTCTAAGAAAGCAAGAAGTCCGAGAATTAGATTTAGGGGTAGGATTATGATAATGTTTAGGGTTACCGTTAGGGTTAGGGTTAAGGGTTAGGCTTAGGGTTAGGATTCAGGTTTAGAGTTAAGGTTTAGGGTTAGGGTCAGGGTTAAGGGTTAGGGTGAGGGTTAACAGGTACGGTTAGGGTTAGGGTGTTAGGGATAGGGTTAGGGTTAAGGGTTAGGTTTATGGTTCATGTTTAAGGTTAGCATTAGGGATTAGGTTTAGTGTTAACTGTAGGTCCTGTTGGGGTTGGATCTCTAGGCATTATGGCAAAGGTTAGGGTTAGGGTTAAGAGTCAGGGTTATGTTTAATGGTTAGGATTGGGATTAGGGTTAAGTGTTAGGGTAAGGCTTAAGGGTTAGGGTGAAGGGTGAAGGGTTAGGGCTTTTGTTAGGCATAGCGTTGGGGTTAGAAGTAAGGGTTACTGTCAGTGTTAGGGTTGTAGGTAGGGTTACGGTTGGGGTTAGCAGTTTAGAATTACGGTTAGGGGTCAGGTGCTACAGTTATCACTAGGAGATAGGGTTAGAATTATGGGATAGGGAATGTTCTGGGGGAATAGGTTATGCATTAACATTAGAATAAGAGGTTAAAGTTAGGCTCACGGTCAGGTGTACGTGTTAAGGGGAGAAATAGGAACAGGGTTAGGTGTTATGTTCAGGGTTAGGGTTATCTGTTAAAGGTATTGTTTATGCCTAGCGCACGGGCCCTGTCTGCGTTAGCCAGGGGGAGTTTAGGGGGCTGGCATTGTCACCGGGAACCCACTGTATCAGACTCTGGGTATGGGCCCGTGGGTTTCATGCCGGACACATTGGTAGAGCTTCCTTTCACACATGGCATGGGAGGATTGCAGGCATTCTAAACTCTAAGAAAGCAAGAAGTCTCAGAATTAAATTTAGAGTTAGGATTATCGTTAGGGTTCAGGATGAAGTGTAGTGTTACGGTGAGGGCTTAGGGTTACGGATTAGGGTTAGGGTTTAAGGTTACTGTTAGGTTTAACGGTTACAGTTCGTTTAGGGTTGAGGTTTGCGGATAGGGTTAAGATGAGGGATTAGTGTTTGGTACAGGGTTAGGGTTAAATGTTAGGTTTAGGGTTCAAGATTAGGATTAGGGTTAGGATTAAAGGTTAGCATGAGAGTTAACGGTTAAGGTTAAGGGTTAGGGTTAGGGTTTAGGTTTAGGGTTAAGGGTTAGGGTTAGTTTTAGGGTTAGAGTTATGTGTTAGGGTTTGTGTTAGAGGTTAGGGTTAGGTTTACTGTTCATGGTTGGGGTTACGTTTAGAGGTTAGCATTAGGGTTAGGGATTAGGTTAAAGATAAGTGTTTAGAGTTAGTGTTGGGCTTTAGGCTCCGGGATTAAGTTCAGGGTAAAGGTTTAGGGTTGGTGGTAGGGCTTAGATTTAGCGGTCAGTTTAAGGGCACAGGACCTGGTTAATCTACGGTGAGAGGGGTGTGGTCGGAGTCATCACGAAAGCACAACATCATTCCCTGGGCCCTGGGACAAGACCTACATGCAGGACTCAGGCTGAGCCTCATCTCACACATGGCATGGCTATATTGTAGGCTTGCTTCACTCGGGAATGGAAGTAGTGTGAGAATTAGGGTTAGGGTTGGGGTTAGGGGTTTCGAGTTAGGGGTTAGTTTCGAGTCAGGGTCAGGTGCTAGGGATTAGTGGTTAGGGTTAGAGTTAGTGTTAGGGGTTAGGTGTTAAGTGTGGGTTTGGGGGCCAGGGTTAGGTTTAGGGTTGGGGTTAGTGTTAGCTGTAGGTGTCAGGGTTAAGGGATAGGGTTAAGGTTAAGGGTTAGGCTTAGGGTTAGGGTTCAGGGTTAGGGTTAAGGTTTAGGGTTAGAGTCAGGGTTAAGGGTTAGGGTGAGGCTTAACAGTTAGTGTTAGGGTTAGGGGGTTGGGATAGGGTTAGGGTTAAGGGTTAGGTTTATGGTTCAGGTTTAAAGTTAGCATTAGGTGTTAGGGTTAGTGTTAACTGTAGGTCAGTGTTGGGGTTAGATCTCTAGGCATTAGGGTAAAGGTTACGGTTAGCGTTAAGAGTTAGGGTTATGTTTAATGGTTAGGATTGGGATTAGCGTTAAGGGTTAGGGTTAAAGTTTAGGGGTTATGACTAAGGATCAATGCTTAGGGTTATTTTTAGGCGTAGGTTTAGGGTAAGGGTTTAGGGTTAGTGTTAGAGTTGTTGGTAGGGTTAAGGTTAGGGTTGGCGTTTCAGAATTAGGGATTAGGTGTTATGGTTATGGCTAGGAGTTAGGGTTAGAATTACGGTATAGGGCTTGTTCTCAGGGTGTCATGCATTATCGTTAAGATAAGGGGTTAAAGTTAGGGTTACAGTGAGGTTTACTTGTTAAGGTGAGCAGTAGTATCAGGGATAGTTGTTATGTTCTGGGTTAGGGTTATGGGTGAGGGGTAGGGTTTATGCTTAGGTCACGGGCCCTGTATGCACTAGAAGGCGAAATTAGGGTTCTGTGATGGTCGCTGGGAACCCACTCTATCGTAGGCAGTGTATGGGCCTCTGGGTTTCATGCAGGACACTGTGGTAGAGCCGGCTTTCATGCATGGCTTAATAGGATTGTAGGCTTTCAAAACTCTGAGAAAGCAAGAAGTCTGAGAATTATATTTAGGGTTAGGATTACGGTACGGTTTAGGGATGAAGACTAGTGATAGGGTGAGGGCTTAGGGTTAGGGGTTTGGGTTAGGGTTAGGGTTTTTGGTAGGGTGAAAGCTAGGGTTGGCATTTTAGAAATAGGGATGAGGTGTTACGGTTATGACCAGGTGATAGGATTAGAATTATGGGATAGGGCTTCTTCTCAGGGTGTTATGCATTAAGGTTAAGATAAGGGGATAAGTTAGAGTTACGGGGAGATTTATGTTTTCAGGTGAGCAATAGGATCAGGGTTAGGTGTTATGTTCAGGGTGAGGGTTATCAGTTAGGGGTATTGATTATACTTAGGGCACGGGCCCTGTATGCACTTGGCGGCGGGCGGGGATTATAGCGATGGGATTGTCCCCGGGAACCCACTCTATCATACGCTGGGTATGGGCTCCTGGGTTTCATGCAGGACACAGTGGCAGAGTCCCCTTTTACTCATGGCATGGGAGGATTGTAGGCTTTCTTAACTCTGAGAAAGCAAGAACTCTGAGAATTAGATTTAGGGGTAGGATTATGGTAATGTTTAGGGATCAAGATTCGTGTTAGGGTGGCGTCTTAGGGTTAGGGGTTAGGGTTAAAGGTTAATGTTAGTTTTAACAGTTACAGTTAGGTTTACGGTTCAGTTTGAGGGTTAGGGTTTATGTTTGGGTCTAGTGTTTGACACAGGGTTAGGCTTCAGTGTTAGCTTTATGGTTAAAGATTAGGATTAGAGTCACGGTTAAGGTTTAGTGTGATGGTTAATGGTAAGGGTCAATATTATGGGTTAGGGTGGGGTTAGGGTTAGGAATAAGGCTTCATGTAACCTTTAGGGTTAGAGTTAATTGTTGTGGTTACGGGTAGAGCTTAGGGTTAGGTTTAGGATTCATGGTTAGGGTTATGTTTAGCGGTTAGTGTTAGGGTTAGTGGTCAGGTTTAAGGTAAGGTTTTAGAGTTAGTGTTCGGCGTTACAGTCTGAGCTTATGTTTACAGTTAGGGGTTAGTGTTAGTGTTAGGGCTGAGATTTATCTGTTAGTATAAGGGCACAGGACTTGTTTAATCTATGGTGAGAAGGGTGTGGACAGGTCGCTGTGACACCACACCATCGTACTCTTTGTATTTGGCCCAGACCTACATGTGGGACACAGGCAGAGCCTCATCTCAGGAATGGCATGGCTGTATTGTAGGTTTGCTTAAGGCTGAGAATGGAAGAGGTGTGAGAATTAGGGTTAAGTTTAGGGTTACGGGTTTGGGGTTAGGGGTTTAGGGTTAGAGGGAGGGTTAGGGGTTAGGGATTAGTAGTTAGGGTTACTGTTAGCATTAAAGGTTAGGTCTTAGGGTTGGGATAGGAGCTAGGGTTAGGTTTAGGGTTGGGTTCAGTGTTAGGTTTAGGGTTAGGGGTTAGGGTTAGGCTTAGGGTTAAGGGATAGGATTCGGGTTAAGTGTTGGGCTTAGGGTTAGGGTTTAGTGTTAGGGTTATCGTTAAAGATTAGGGTTAGGGTCAGGGTTAAATGTTTGGGTGCGGGTAATGGTTAGGGTCAGGGTTAAAGGTTACGGATAGGGTTAGTGTTAAGGGTTACGGGTAGGTTTAGGGTTCAGGGTTAGAGTTAGCATTAGGGCTTAAGGTTAGGATTAGGTTGTAGGTTAGATTTAGGGTTAGATCTAGGCGTTAGGGTAAGGGCTAGGGTTAGGATTAAGAGATAGGGTTAGGTTTAATGCTTAGGATTAGGGTTAGGGTTTGGCGTTAAAGTAAGTGTTAGGGGTTAGGTTTAAGGATCAAAGGTTAGGGTTATTTTTAGCCGTAGTGTTAGGTTTAGGGTTAAGGGATAAGGTTAGCGTTAAGGGTTTCCCTTACTGTTAGGGTTAAGGGTTAGGCTTAGAGTTAAAGGTTAATGTTAGGGTCAGTGTTAAGGGTTAGGGTGAGGGTTAATGGTTAGGGTAAAGCTTAAGCCTTAGGGTTAAGGGTTAGCAATTAGGGTTTATGATTAGTGTTAGGGTTAGGGTTTAGGAGTTAGTGTTTTATGAAGAGGTATGGTTAGAGTTAGGTTTGGGGTTAGTATTAGGGTTAGGTTTAGGGGTTAGTTTTAGGGTAAAAGGATAGGATTAGGGTTATGGGTTGGGCTCAGGTTTAGGGTTAAAGTTTAGTGTTAGGGTTAATGTTTAGTGTTATGTTCCAGTTTAAGTGTTAGGGTGAGGGTTAACGGTTAGGATTAGGCTTAGAGGTTGGGGATATAGTGAGGGTTCAGAGTTAGGGTTAGGTTTAGGATTCAGGGTTAGGGTTAGCTTTAGGGGTTATGGTTAGGGTTAGATGTTAGGTTAGTGTCAGGGTTAGGTCTAGTCGTGAGGGTAAGGTTTAGGGTTAGCTTTAAGAGCTACAGTTAGGTTTAATGGTTAGGATTAGGATTAGGGTTAAGGGTTAGGGTAAGGCTTACGGGTTAGGGTGAAGGGTGAAGGGTTATGGCTTTTGTTAGGCATAGCGTTGGGGTTAGAAGTAAGGGTTACTGTCAGTGTTATGGTTGTAGTTAGGGTTACGGTTAGGCTTAGCAGTTTAGAATTAGGGTTAGGGATCAGGTTTTACAGTTATGACTAGGAGATAGGGTTAGAATTATGGGATAGGGGTTGTTCTCAGGGAATGGGTTATGCATGAACGTTACGATAAGAGGTTACAGTTAGGCTCACAGTTTGGTTTACGTGTTAAGGGGAGAAATAGGAACAGGGTTAGGTGTTATGTTCAGGGTTAGGGTTACCTGTTAAAGGTATTGTTTATGCTTAGCGCATGGGCCCTGTCTGCATTAGGCGGTTTGGAAGGTTAGGGGGCTGGGATTGTCACCAGGAACCCACTGTATCGTACTCTGGATATGGGCCCGTGGGTTTCATACAGGACACAGTGGTAGAGCCTCCTTTAACGCATGGCATGGGAGGATTGCAGGCTTTCTAAACTCTAAGAAAGCAAGACGTCTGAGAATTAGATTTAGGTTTAGGATTATGGTTAGGGTTAAGGATGAAGTTTAGTGTTAGGGTGAGGGCTTAGGGTTAGGGATTAGGGTTAGGATTAAAGGTTATTCTTAGGTTTAACGGTTACAGTTCGGTTTATGGTTGAGGTTTACTGTTAGGGTTAAGATGAGGGGTTAGTGTTTGGTACAGGGTTAGGGTTAAGTGTTAGGTTTAGGGTTGAAGATTAGGATTAGTGTTAGGATTAAAGGTTAGCGTGAGAGTTAACGGTTAGGGTTAAGGTTAAGAGTTACGGTAGGGTTTAGGTTTAGGGTTAAGGGTTAGGGTAAGTTTTAGGGTTAGAGTTATGTGTTAGGGTTTGTGTTAGAAGTTAGGGTTAGGTTTACTGTTCACGGTTAGGGTTACGTTTAGGGGTTAGCATTAGGGTTAGGGATTAGGTTTAGGGTAAGGGTTTAGTGTTAGTGTTGGGCTTTAGGCTCGGGGCTTAGGTTCAGGGTCAGTCGTTAGGGTTGGTGGTAGAGCTCAGATTTAGCGGTCAGTTTAAGGGCACAGGACTTGGTTAATCTAAGGTGAGAAGGGTGCGGTCAGAGTCACCATGAAAGCACAACATCATTCCCTGGGCCTTGGGACAAAACTTACATGCAGAACTCAGGTGGAGCCTCATCTCACACATGGCATGTCTGTATTGTAGGCTTGCTTCACTCTGGGAATGGAAGTAGTGTGAGAATTAGGGTTAGGTTTGCGGTTAGGGGTTTCGAGTTAGGGGTTAAGTTTCGAGTCAGGGTTAGGTGCTAGTGTTTAGGGGTAGAGTTAGTGTTACGGGTTCGGTGTTAATTCTGGGTTAGGGGGCCAGGGTTAGGTTTAGGGTTGGGGTTAGTTTTATGGTTAGCGGTTAAGGTTAATGGATAGGGTTAGGGTTAAGGGTTAGGCTTAGGGTTAGGGTTCAGGGTTAGGGTTCAGGTTTAGGGTTAGGGTCAGGGTTAAGGGTTAGGGTGAGGGTTAATCGTTAGGGGGTTAGGGTTAAGGATTAGGTTTATTGTTCAGGTTTAAGGTTATAATTAGGGGTTTGTGTTACTTGTAACTGTAGGTCAGTGTTGGGGTTAGAACTCTAGGCATTAATGTAAAGGTTAGAGTTAGGGTTCAGAGTTAGGGTTATGTTTAATTGTTAGGATTGGGATTAGGGTTAAGGGTTAGGGTTAAGGTTAGGGGTTATGACTAAGGATCAACGGTTAGGGTTATTTTTAGGCATAGGGTTAGGGTAAGGGGTTAGGGTTAGTGTTAGTGTTGTTGGTAGGGTTAAGGTTAGGGTTGGCGTTTCAGAATTAGAGATTAGGTGTTATGGTTATGGCTAGGAGTTAGGGTTAGAATTACAGTACAGGGCTTGTTCTCAGGGTGTCATGCATTAACGTTATGATATGGGGTTAAAGTTAGGGTTACGGTGAGGTTTACGTGTTAAGGTGAGCAGTAGTATCAGGGTTAGGTGTTATGTTCTGGGTTAGGGTTATGGGTGAGGGCTAGTGTTTATGCTTAGGGCATGGGCCCTGTATGCCCTAGGAATCGAAGTTAGGGGTCTGTTGTGGTCGCTGGGAACCCACTCTGTCGTACGCTGTGTATGGGCCTCTGGGTTTCTTGCAGGACACTGTGGCAGAGCGGGCTTTCATGCATGGCTTAGTAGGATTGTAGGCTTTCAAAACTCTGAGAAAGCAAGAAGTCTGAGAATTAGATTTAGGGTTAGGATTACGGTACGGTTTAGTGATGAAGATTAGTGATAGGGTGAGGGCTTAGGGTTAGAGGTTAGGGTTAGGGTTAGGGTTGTTGGTAGGGTGAAGGTAGGGTTGGCATTTTAGAATTAGGGATGAGGTGTTATGGTTATGGCTGGGGATTAGGATTGGAATTATGGTATGGAGCTTCTTCTCAGGGTGTTATACATTAACGTTAAGATAAGGGGATAAGTTAGGGTTACGGGGAGGTTTATGTTTTAAGGTGAGCAATAGCATCAGGGTCAGGTGTTATATTCAGGGTGAGGGTTATCTGTTAGGGGTAGTGTTTATACTTAGCGTACGGGCCCTGTCTGCACTGGGCGGGGGGCGGGGGTTGGGGGATGGGATTGTGCCCGGGAACGCACTGTATCGTACGCTGGGTATGGGCTCCTGGGTTTCATGCAGGACACAGTGGCAGAGCCCCCTTTTACTCATGGCATGGGAGGATTGTAAGCTTTCTAAACTCTGAGATAGCAAGAAGTCTGAGAATTAGATTTAGGGGTAAGATTATGGTAATGTTTAGCGAGGAAGATTAGTGTTAGGGTGGGCTCTTAGGGTTAGGGGTTAGGGTTAAAGGTTCGTGTTATTTTTAACAGTTACAGTTACGTTTTCGGTTAAGTTTCAGGGTTAGGGTTAGGGTTAAGGTTTGGTTTTATCGTTTGTCACAGGGTTAGGCTTCAGTGTTAGCTTTATGGTTAAAGATTAGGATTAGGGTTAGGGTTAAGGGTTAGTGTGAGGGTTAATGGTAAGGGTCAAGATTAAGTGTTAGGGTTGGGCTTGGGGTTAGGAATAAGGCTTCGTGTAACGTTTAGGTTTAGAGTTAAGTGTTATGGTTATGGCTAGAGGTTAGGGTTAGGTTTAGGGTTCATGGTTAGGGTTACATTTAGGGGTTCGGGTTATGGGTTAAGTTTAGGGTGAGTGTTTAGTGTTACTGTTGGGCGTTAGGATAAGGGCCGAGGTTTAGGATTAGGATTTAGGTTTAGTATTAGGGCTTAGATTTAGTGGTTAGTTTAAGGGCACATGCTCTGTTTAATCTATGGTGGGAAGGGTGCAGACTGGGTCGCCTCAACACCACACCATCGTACCTTGGGCCCAGACCTACATGCAGGACTCAGGCAGAGCCTCTTCTCACTCGTGGCATGGCTCTATTGTAGGCTTGGTCAACTCTGAGAACGAAGGAAGTGTGAGAATTAGGGTTATGGTTAGGGTTATGTGTTTGGGGTTAGAGGTTTAGGTTTGAGTGAAGTTTAGTGGTTAGGAATTAGAAGTTAGGATTAGTGTGTCAGGGGTTAGGTGTTAGGTTTTTGTAAGGGGCTAGCGTTAGATTTAGGTTTAGGGTTAATGTTCAGGTGGGTTAGGGGTCAGCGTTAGGGTTAGGCTTACAAGATAGGATTAAGGTAAAGGGTGAAGGCTTAAGATTAGCAGTAAGGGTTAAGGTTAGGGTTAAGGGTTAGGGTTTCGGTCCAAGTTAAGGGTGAGAGTGAGGGTTAACAGTTGCGATTAGGGTAATGGTTTAGGGATAGTAATAGGTTTAAGGGATAGGGTTAGGGTTAGGTTTAGGGTTCGGGGTTAGGGTTAGCATTAGCGGTTAGGGTTAGGGTTAGGGGTTAGGGTTACAGTTAGGGTTAGGTCTAGGCATTATGGTAATGGTTCGTGTTAGGGTTAAGAATTAGGGTTAGGTTTAATTGTTAGGATTATGATCAGGGTAATGGTTAGGGTTAGGGTTAGCGGTTAGAGTTAGGGTTAGTGTTAGGGTTGTTTGTAGGGTGAAGGTAATGTTTAGTAGTTTAGAATTAAGTTTAGGGATTAGGTGTTACGGTTATGCTAGGAGTTAGGCTTAGAATTAAGGGATAGGGTTTGTTCTTAGGGTAAGTGTTATGCAATAACATTAGGATAGGGGTTAAAGTTAGGGTTACAGTGAGGTTTACGTGTTAAGGTGAACAATAACATCAGGGTTAGGTGTTATGTTCAGGGTTAGGGTTATGGGTGAGGTGCAGGGTTTTTGCTTAGGGCATGGGCCCTGTCAGCACTAGCAGGGGGAGTTAGGGGGCTGTGATTGTCCCCGGGAACCCACTCTATCGTACGCAGTGAAAGGGCTCCTGGGTTTCATGCAGGACACTGTGGCAGAGCCAGCTTTCACGCATGGCTTTGGAGAATTGTAGGCTTTTAAAACTCTGAGATAGCAAGAAGTCTGAGAATTAGATTTAGGGTTAGGATTATGGTTAGGGTTAGGGATGAAGATTAGTCAGGGAGAGGGCTTAGGGTTAGGGCTTAAGCTTCGAGTGAGGATAAGGGGTTAGGGAGTAGGTGTTGGGTTTAGTGATAGGGTTAGGGCTTAGGGGTTAGGGTTGGGTTAGGGGCTAGGGTTAGATTTAGAGTGGGGTTAGGGTTAGCGTTAGGGGTTAGGGTTAGGGTTAAGGGATAGGATAAGGGTTAAGCGTTAAGGCTTAGGGTTAGCGTTAAGTGTTATGTTTAGTTTTAAGGGTTAGGGTTACAGTTCGAGTTAAGGGTTAGTGTGGGGTTAACGGTTAGGGCTAGGGTTATGGGTTAAGGATAGAGTTAGGTTTAAGTCTTAGGATTAGGGTTCAGTGTTAGGGTTAGCATTAGGGATTAGCGTTAGGGTTAGGGGTTACGTTTACTCTTAGGGTTAGGTCTAGGCATTAGGGTACGTGTTAGTGTTAGGCTTAAGAGTTAGGGTTAGGTTTAATTGTTAGGATTAGGATCAGGGTTAAGGGTTAGGGTTAAGTGTCAAGTGTTACGGTTATTTTTCGGTGTACGGTTAGGGTTAGCAGTTAGGGTTAGGGTTAGTTTGTAGAGATAAGGTAATGTTTAGCAGTTTTGAATTAGCCTTAGGGATTAGGTGTTACAATTGTGGCTAGGAGTTAGGGTTAGAATTAAGGGATAGGGGTTGTTCTTAGGGTAAGTCTTATGCATTAACGTTAGGATAACGGGTTCAAGTTAGAGTTATGGTGAGGTTGATGTGTTAAGGTGAGCAATAGTATCAGGGTGAGCTGTGATGTTCAGGGTTAGGGTTATGGGTGAGGGGTAGTGTTTATGCTTATATCACGAGCCCTCTCTGCTCTAGGAGGGGGCTTAGAGGGCTAGGATAGATGCCGGAAGCCACTCTATCATACGCTGGGTATGGCCCCTTGGTTTCATGCCGGACACAGTGGCCGAGCCTCCTTCTACACATGGCATGGGAGGATTGTAGGCTTTGTAAACTCTGAGAAAGCAAGAAGTCTGAGAATTAAATTTAGGGCTAGGATTAGGGTTAGGGTTAGCAATATAGGTTACTGTTATGGTGAGGGCTTAGGGTTAGGGGTTTCGGTTAGGGTCAGGGTTAAAGGTTAGTGTTAGGTTTAACAGTTACAGTTAGGTTTAGGGTTAAGCTTTAAGGTTTAAGCTTAGGGTTAAGATTAGGGTTTAGGTTTTGGTACAGGGTAAGGGTTAAGTGCTAGGTTTAGGCTTAAAGATTAGGATTAGGGTTAGGGTTAAGGTTTAGTGTGAGGGTTAACGGTTAGGGTTAAGGTTAAGTGTTAGGTTTATGGGTTAGGGTTAGGGTTAAGTGTTCATGTTAGGTTTAGGGTTAGAGTTAAGTGTTATGGTTAGGGTTAGGGGTTTGGGTTAGGTTTAGGGTTCATGGTTAAGGTTACATTTAGGGGTTAGGTTTAGGGTAAGCGTTTAGTGTTAGTGTTGGGCATTAGGGTGAGGGCTTAGGTTTAGGGTTAGGGGTTAGGGTCAGTGTTTGGGCTTTGATTTGGCGGTTAGTTTAAGGGTACAGGACCTGAGTAATCTATGGTGAGTAGGGTGCAGAATGTTTACATGCGACACCACACCATCGGATCCTGGGCCTTTGGCCCAGACCTACTTGCAGGACTCATGCGGAAACTCTACTCACGCATTGCATGGTTGTATTTTAGCCTTGGTTAACTCTGAGAATGGAAGTAGTGTGAGAAATAGGGTTATGGTTAGGGTTAAGGGTTTGGTGTTAGGGGTTAGGGTTCAAGTGAGGTTTAGTGGTTAGGGACTAGGATTTAGGGTTAGTGTTAGGGTTAGGGGTTAGTTTTGCGTTAGGGGCTAGGGTTAGATTTATGGTTGGGGTTAGTGTTAGGGTTAGGATTAGGCATCAGGGTTAGTATTAGGGTTAAAGGATAGGATTGGAGTTAAGTGTTAAGGCTTAGGGTTTGTGTTAAGTGTTAGGGTTGGGGTTTAGGCTTAGGGTTACGGTTTGAGTTAAGCTCTAGGGTGAGGGTTAAAGATTAGGCTTAGGATTATTGGTTAGGGATAGAGTTATGTTTAAGGGTTAGGGATAGGGTTAGGTTTAGGGTTCAGTGTTAGGGTTAGCATTAGGGGTTAGGGTTAGGGTTAGGGGTTAGGCGTAGTGATGTATTAAGGGCTATGGTTAGAATTAGGATTGGGGTTAGTGTTAGGTTTAGGGTTAGGGGTTAGGTTTAGGGTTAAGGGATAGGATTATGGTTAAGGGTTGAGCGTAGGTTTAGGGTTAAGATTTAGTGTTAGGGTCCGGTTTAAGGGTTAGGGTGAGGGTTAACGGTTAGGGTTAGAGTTGGGGTTAGGGGTTAGGGATATAGTTAGTATTAAGTGTTAGGGTTAGGTTTAGGGTTCAGGGTTAGGGTTAGCTTTAGGGGTTATGATTAGGGTTAGGTGTTAGGTTAGTGTCAGGGTTAGGTCTAGGCGTCAGGGTAAGGTTTAGGGTTAGGGTTAAGAGCTAAGGTTGGGTTTAGTGGTTAGGATTAGGATTAGGGTTAGGAGTTAGGGTAAAGGGTCAAGGGTTAGCATTATTTTTAGCCATAGCTTTGGCGTTAGGAGTAAGTATTAGGTTCAGTGTTAGGGTAACAGTAGGTTACCGTAACAGTAACTACGTAGGGTAACAGTTAGTGTTAGTGGTTTAGAATTAGGGTTATGGATTAGTTGTCACAGTTATGACTAGGAGATAGGGTTAGAATTATGGGATAGGGGTTAATCTCAGGGTAAGTGTTATGCATTAACGTTAGGATAAGAGGTTAAAGTTCAGGTTACGGTGAGGTTTACATTCTAAGGTGAGCAATAGAATCAGGGTTAAATGTTATTTTCAGGGTTAGAGTTTTGGGTGAGGTGTAGAGTTTATGCTTAGGGCACGGGCCTTGTCTGCATTAGGCGGGGGGGGGGGGTTAGGGGGCTGGGATTGTCACCAGGAACCCACTCTATCGTACTCTGGCCATGGGCCCCAGCGGTTCATTCAGGACACAGTGGAAGAGCCTCCTTTCACGCATGGCATGGGAGGATTGTAGGCTTTCTAAACTCTAAGAAAGCAAGAAGACTGAGAATTAGATTTAGGGTTAGGGTTAGGGTTCGGGTTAAGGATCAAGGTTAGTGTTAGGGTGAAGGCTTAGAGTTAGGGGTTATGGGTAGCGTTACATGTTACTCTTAGTTTTAACCGTTACAGTTAGGTTCAGGGTTAAGGTTTATGGTTAGGTTTAAGGTTAGAGTTTAGGGTTTGGTACAGGATTAGGGTTAAATATTAGGTTTAGGGTTAAAGATTACGATTAAGGTTAGGTTTAAAGGTTAGTGTGAGGGTTAACAGTCAGGGTTAAAGTTAAGAGTTAGGGTTAGGGTTAGTGTTAGGATTAAGGGTTCATGTTAGGTTTAGGGTTAGAGTTAAGTGCTATGGTTAGCGCTCGAGGTTAGGGTTAGGTTTAGGGTTCACAGTTAGGGTTACGTTTAGAGGTTAGCATTAGGGTTAGGGATTAGCTTTAGGGTAAGAGTTTAGAGTTAGTGTTGGGCTTTAGGCTCAGGGCTTAGGTTTAGGGTCAGAGGTTAGGGTTGATGTTAGGGCTTAGATTTAGTGGTTAGTTTAAGGGCACAGGACCTGTTTATTCTACAGTGAGAGGGGTTAGGTTTAGGGTTAGGGTTGTCGTAGGGGTTAAGGTTAGATTTAACCTTGGGGTTAGTGTTAGGGTTAGGATTAAGGGGTTAGTGTTAGGGTTAGGGGTTAAAAACACCTACAGCCAGCCCTAACCCGATTTCTGACACTTCTTCCATTCTCAGAGTTAACCAAGCCTACAATACGGCCATGTAATGCGTGAGAAGAGGCTCCACCTGAGTCCTGTATGTAGGTCTTGGCCCAAGGCCCAGCGTACGGTGGTGTTGTGTCGCAGCGACCCTGTGCACCACTCTCACCATAGATTAAACAGGTCCTGTGCCCTTAAACTAACCGCTAAATCTCAGCCCTAACACTAATCCTAACCCCTAACCCTAAAAGTTATCCTTAACCCTAACTGTTAACACTCAAACTAACCCTTAACTCTAACCCTTGTCATGATCTTTAACCCTAACCCTAACACTTAACCCTAACCCTGTACCAAACCATAACCCCTAAGCTTAACCCTAACCCTAAACCTAAACCCTAAGTCTAACTGTAACTGTTAAACCTAACAGTAACTTTTATCCCTAAAACTAACCGTATCCCCTTACCCGAAGCCCTCACCCTAAGATTAAACTTCATCCCTAACCATAACGATAATCCTAACCTTAAATCTAATTCTCAGACTTCTTACTTTCTTAGAGATTTGAAAGCTTACAATCCTCATTTACCATGCGTGAAATCAGGCTCTGCCAGAGTGTCCTACAAGAAACCCATGGGCCCATACCCTGCATACGATAGAGTGGGTTTCTGGTGACAATCGCATCCCCCTCAGTCCCACTCCTAGGGAAGACAGGGCCCATACCCTAAGCAAAACCCTACCCCTCACTCATAATTCTAACCCTGATCCTATTGCTCACCTTAACACATAAACCTCACCGTAAACCTAACTTTAACCACTTATCCTAACGTTAATGCATAACACTTATGCTAAGAACAACCCCTATCACTTAATTCTAACCCTAACTCCTAGCCATAACAGTAACCCCTAATCCCTAACCCTAATTCTAACCACTAAACATTACCTTAACCCTACAAACAACCCTAATACTAACCCTAACCTTAAACGCTAACCCTAACCTTATCCCTAAACATAACCTTAAAAGTTTACCCTAAACCCTAACCCTATCCCCTAACCCTAAGCCTAACCCTTAATTCTGATCCTAATCCTAACAATTAAACCTAACCCTAACCCTTAACCCTAACACTAACACTTACCTTAATGCCGAGACCTAATCTTAGCAGTAAAGCTACCTCTAACCCTAACCCTAGACCTTAAACCTAACACTATCCCTAACTTATAACCCTAACCCTAACTGTTAACCCTCACCCTAACCCTTAACTCGGACCGTAACCCTAACCCTTAACCCTAATCCTATCCCTTAATGCTAACCCTAAGCCTTAACCCTTAACCCTAATCCTATCCCTTAACCCTAAACCCTAACCCCTAACCCTAACCCTAACCCCAATGCTAAATCTATCCCTAGTCCCTAACCCAACCCTAACCGTTAACCCCTAATGTTAACATTAACCCTAACCCCTAATCCCTAACACCTAACCCTCACGCGAACACTAACCCCTAACCCCAAACACCTAACCCTAATCATAACCATAATTCTCACACTTCCTCCATTCTCAGAGTTAGCCAAGCCTACAATAAAACCATGCCATGCGTGAGAAGAGGCTCTACCTGAGACCTGCATGTAGGTCTGGGCCCAAGGCCTCGGGTACGATGGTGTGGTGTGGCGATGACCCATTCTGCACACTTCTAACCATAGATCACACAGGTCATGTGCCCTTAAAATAACCTCTAAATCTAAGCCCTAACGCTAACTCTAACACTAACCCTTAACCCTAAACTTAAGCCATGACCCTAACGCCCAACACTAACATTAAACCCTTACCCTAATCCTTACCCATAACCCTAATGCCTAAACGTAACCCTAACGATGAACCCTAAACCTAACCCTAACCCCAAACCCTAACCATAACACTTAACTCTAACCCTAAACCTAACACGAACACTTAAACCTAAACTTAACCACTAACCCTAACACTTAACCTTAACCCTAACCGTTAACTCTCACACTAACCCTTAAACCTAACCCTAATCGTAATCTTTAACCCTAAACCTAACAGTTAACCCTTACCCTGTACCAAAACCTAACCCCTAACCTTAACCTTAACCCTAACACTTGACCCTAAAGCTAACTGTAACCATTAAACCTAACACTAACCTTTAACCCTGACCGTAACTCTAACCCCTAACCCTAAGCCCTCACCCTAATGCTAAACTTTATCCTTAACACTAACCATAATCCTATCCCTAAATCTAATTCTCAGACTTCTTGCTTTCTCAGAGTTTAGAAAGCCTACAATCCTCCCATGCCATGCGTGAAAAGAGGCTCTGCCACTGTGTCCTGCATGAAACCCAGGGACCCATACCCAGTGTACGATAGAGAAAGTTCTCGGCCACAATCCTAGACCCCTAATCCTCCCGCCTAGTGCAGACAGGGCCCGTGCCCTAAGCATAAAAAGTACGCCTAACATATAACCCTAACCTTGAACGTAACACCTAACCCTGATCCTACTGCTCACCTTATCATGTAGACCACACTGTAACCCTAACTTTAACCGCATCTCCTAAAGTTAATGCATAACACTTACACTGAGAACAACGCCTATCCCATAATTCTAACCCTAAATCTTAGCCATAACCATACAACCTAATCCCTAACCCTAATTCTAAACTGCTAACCCTAACCTTAACACTACCAACAACCCTAACACTAACCCTAACCCTAACCCTCACCCCTAATCCTACCCTATGCCTAAAAGTAACCCTAACTCCTAACCCTTATCCCTAACCAAAAGCCCTGTCCCTAACCATAAGACTTCAGTCTCACCCTTATACCCTAACCCTAATACGAATCCTTAAGCCTAACCCCCAATCCTAACAATTAACCTTAACCCTAACTGTTAACGCTCACCCTAACCCTTAAATCAGACCAAAACCCTAACACTTAACCCTAACCCTAATCCCTAATGCTAACCCTAAGCCTTAACCCTTTACCCTAATCCTATCCCTTAAGCCTAACCCTAACCCTAATTCCTAACCCTAACCATAATCCCTAACCCTAACCCTAACACTAACCCTAACTCTGAATCTAACCCTAGCCCCTAAACCAACACTAACCCCTAACCCCTAACCCTAACACTAACACTAACTCCTAATTTCTAACCCCTGAACCACACTCGAACCCTAACCCCTAACCCCAAACAGTTAACCATAACCATAACCCTAATTCTCACATTTCCTCCATTTTCAGGGTTCACCAAGCCTACAGTAGAGCCATGCCATGAGTGAGAAGAGGCTCCGCCTGAGTCCTGCATGTAGGTCTGGGCCCAAGGCCCAGGTACGATGGTGTGGTGTCAAGGGGACCAATTCTGCACCCTTCTCACCATAGATTAAACAGGTCCTGTGCCCTTAAACTAACCGCTAAATCTAAGCCCTAACACTAAACCTCAACGCTAACCCTAAACCTAAGCCCTTATCCTAATGCCCAACACTAACACCAAACACTCACCCTAAACCTAACCCATAACCCTAACCCCTAAACGTAACCCTAACCATGCACCCTATATCTAACCCTAACCCCTAACCCTAACCATAACACTTAACTCTAACCCTAAACTAACATAAACCCTTAACACTAAACCTAATCCCTAACCCTCATGCTTAACCCTAACCGTTAATCCTCACACTTACCTTTAAACCTAACCCTAATTGTAATCTTTAACTCTAAACTTAACACTTAAACCTTAACCTGTACCAAAACCTATCCCCTAAACTGAACCCTAACACTAAACCTTAACGCTAAACCTAACTGTAACTGTTAAACCTAACACTAACCTTTAACTCTGACCCTAAACCTAACCCCTAACCCTAAGGCATCACCTTAACACTAAACTTCATCCCTAATTCTAACCATAATCCTAACCCTAAATCTAATTCTCAGACTTTTTCTTTCTCAGAGTTTAGAAAGCCTATAATCCTCCCATGCCATGTGTGAAAGGAGGCCCTGCCACTGTGTCCAGCATGAAACCCAGGGGCCAATACCCAGCATACAATAGAGTGATTTCCCGGCGAATATGCTAGCCCCCTAACCTCTCCGCCTAGTGCAGACAAGGCACGTGCCCTAAGCATAAACACAACCCCTAACCAATAACCCTAACCATAACTGTTAACTCTCACCCTAACATTTAACCCTGACACTAACCCTAACCTCTAAACCTATCCCTAAACCTTTACCCAAAGCCTAAGCCTTAACTCTAACACTATCATTTAACCCTAGCCCTAACCCCTAAATGTTACACTAACCATGAACCCTAAGCCTAACCGTAACCCCTAACACTAACCATAACACTTAACTGTAACCCTAAACCTAACAAGACCCCTTAACCCTAACACTAACCCCTAACCCTAGCCCTTAAACTTAACCCTAAACTTTTACCCTCACACTAACCTTTAACACTAACCATAATGCTAATCTTTAACCCTAAACCTAACACTTAACTCTTACCCTGTACGAAACCCTAACCCCTGACCTTAACCCTGACAATAAACCTTAACCCTAAACCTAACTTTAACCGTTAAAACTAACACTAACCTTAACCCTAACTCTAACCCTAACCCTTAACCCTAAGCCCTCACCCTAACACTAATCATCATCCCTAATCCTAACCATAATCCTATCCCTAAATCTTAATCTCAGACGTCTTCCTCTCTCAGAGTTTAAAAAGCCCTCACCCTAAAATTTAACCCTAAACCTAACTGTAACTGTTTAAACTAACACTAATCTTTAACCATAACCCTAACCCTTAACCTGAACCCTAAGCCAAACTCTTAACCCTAATCCTATCCCTTAACCCTAACTCTAATCCCTAACTCGAATGCTAACACTAACCCCAACCCTAAACCTAACCCTAGCCCCTAACCCAACCCTCACCCCAACCCCTAACCCTAACACTAACCCTAACCCCTAATGCCTAACCCCTAACCCTCATTTGAACACTCTCTCCTAAACCCAAATCCCTAACCCTAACCATAACCCTAATTCTCACACTTCCATTCTAAGAGTTAACCAAGCCTATAATACAACCATGCCATGCATGAGAACAGGCTCCCCCTGATTCCTGCATGTAGGTCTGAGCCCAAGGCCCAGGGTACAATGCTGTGGTGTCTCAGCGACCCATTCCACACCCTTCTCACCATAGATTAAACAGGTCCTCTGACCTTAAACTAATCGCTAAATCTAAGTCCTAACACTAACACTAATCCCTACCCTAAACAGAAACCCTGACCCAAACTCCCTTCACTAACACTATACCCTTACACCAAACCTAACCCCTAAACCTAACCCCTAAACATAACCCTAACCATGAACCCTAAACCTGAACCTAAACCCTAACACTTAAGTGTAACCCTAAACCTAACACGAACCCCTAATCCTAACCCTAAACCCTAACACTAACCCTTCACCTTAACCCTAACCGTTAACCCTCAGCTAACCCTTAAACCTAACAGTAATCCTAATCTGTACCCCTAAACCGAACACTTAACCCTAACCCTGTACCAAACCCTAATCCCTAACACTAAGCCCTCTCCCTAACACTAAACTTCATCCCTAACCCTAACCGTAATCCTAACCCTAAATCTAATTCTCAGACTTCTTGCTTTCTCAGAGTTTAGAAAGCCTACAATCCTCCCATGCCATGCATGAAAGGAGGCTCTGCCACTGTTCCCTGCATGAAACCCAGAGGCCCATACCCACCATACGATAGAGTGGGTTCCTGGTGACAATCCCAGCCTCCGAACCCCCCCCACCTAGTGAAGACAGGGCCTGTGCCCTAAGCATAAACACTGCCCCTAACCCATAACCATAACCCTGAACATAAAACCTAACCCTGATCCTATTGCTCACCTTAACATGTAAAGCTCACCGTAACACTAACTTTAACCGCTTACCCTAACTTTAAGCATAAAACTGACCCTGAGACCAACCCCTATGCCATAATTCTAACCCTAACTCCTTACCATAACCATTACACCTAATCCCTAACCCTAATTCTAAACTGCTAAACCTAACCTTAAGCCTACAAAAAACCTTAACGGTAACACTAACCCTAACACCTAATCCTAACCCTGTGCCTGAAAATAAACCTAACCCTTAACCTTTAACCCTAATGCTAACCCATAACCCTAACCATAACACTTTACTCTAACCCTAAATCTAACACGAACGCTTAACACTAGCCCTAAACCCTAACCCTAACCCTTAAACACAAACCTAACCGTTAACACTCACACTAACCGTCAACCCTAATCCGAATTCTAATCTTTAACCCTAAACCTAACACTTAACCCTAACCCTGTACCAAACCCTAACCCCTAACCATAACCCTCACCCTAAAACGTAACCCTAAACCTAACTGTAACCGTTAAACCTAACTCTAACATTTAACCTTTACTCTACCCATAATCCGTAGCCCTAATCCCTCACCCTAGCACTAACCTCATTCCTAACCCTAACTATAATCCTAACCCTAAATCTAATTATCAGACTTCTTGCTTTCTCAGCGTTAGAAAGCCTACAATCCTCCCATGCCATGAATAAAAGGAGGCTCTACCACTGTGTCCTGCCGGAAACCACAGTGCCCATACTCAGCATACACTAGAGTGGGTTCCCAATGACAATCGCAACCCCAAACCCCTCCCCCCCTGCCTAGTGCAGACAGGGCCCGAGTCGTAAGCATAAACCCTACCCCTCACCCCTAACCATAACCCTGAACATAACACCTGACCCTGATCCCATTGCTCACCTTAAAATGTAAATCTCACCATAACCCTAAATTTAACCCCTTATCATAACGTTAATGCATAACACTTACCCTGAGAACAACTCCTATCTCTGAATTCTAACCCTAACTCCAAGCCATAACCATAACACCTAATCCCTAATGCGAATTCTAAACCGCTAACCCTAACCTTAAACCTACCATCAAACCAAACATTACCCTAGCCCCTAACTTTAAAACTATGCCTAAAAATAACCCTAACACTTCACCCTTAATCCTAACCCCTAACTCTAACCCTAACCCTACCCCTAAGACCCTAACCATAACCCTAACTGTTAACCCTCACCCTAACACGTAACCCTGACCTTAACCCTAAACCTTAACACTAACCCTTAACCCTAACCCTAAGCCAAACCCTTAACCATAATCCTATCCTTTAACCCTAAACGCTAACCCTAATATTAACCCCAACCCTAAACCTAACCCTAGCACCCTAACCCAAACCCAACAACTAACCCCTATCCCTAACACTAACCCTAACTCCTAATCCCTAGGACCTAACCCTGACTCGAACCATAATCCCATACTCCAAACCCCTAACCCAAACCCTAACCCTGATTCTCACACTACTTCCATTCTCAGAGTGAAGCAAGCCTACAATACAGCTATACTATGCGTGAGATGAGGCTCCACCTGAGTCCTGCATGTAGGTCCTTTCCCAAGGATCAGGGAACGATTTTGTGCTTTCGTGGAGACTCCAACAGCACCCTTCTCACCGTAGATAAAACAGGTCCTGTGCCCTTAAACTAACAGCTAAATCTCAGCCCTAACACTAACACTAACCCCTAACCGTAAACATAAGCTCCGACCGTAACGCTGAACACGAACTCTAAAACCTTACCCTAAACCTAAGCCCTAACCCTAACACTAACCCCTAAACATAACACTAACCATGAACCCTAAACCTAACCCTAACCATAACACTTAACGCTAACCCTAAAGCCTACACGAAGACTTATTCCTAACACTAACAAAAACCCTAGCCCTTAGTCTTGATCCTTACCATTAACCCTCACACTAGCCCTTAACCCTAACCCTAATCCTAATCTTTAACCCTAAAGCTAAAACTTAAGCCTAACACAGTACCAAATGCTAAACCTTAACCTTAACCCTAACCCTAAAACATAACCATAAACCTGACTGTAACTGTTAAACCTAACACTAACCTTTAACCCTAACCACTGACCTTAAGAACGCACCCTAACACTAACCTTCATCCCTAAACATTACCATAAACCTACCCCTAAATCTAATTCTCAGACTTCTTGCTTTCTCAGAGTTTAGAAAGCCTACAATTCTCCCATGTCATGAGTAAAAGGAGGCTCTGCCACTGTGTCCTGCAAGAAACCCGGGGGCCCATAACTAGTGCATGATAGAGCGGGTTCCCAGTGGCAATCCTAGTCCCTAACCCCCCCCCTCCTGGTGAAGACAGGGCCCGTGCGCTAAGCAAAAAAACTATCCCTAACAGATAACCCTAATTCCAAACATAAAACCTAACCCTGATCCTGTTACTCACCTAAAAACATAAACCTAACCATAACCCTAATTTATCCCCTTATCTTAACGTTAATGCATAGCACCCAAAGAAGAAGCCCTATCCCATAATTCTAAACCTAACCCCTAGCCATAACCATAACACCTCATCCATATTCTAAAGTGCCAACCCTAAACTTCAACCTACCATCAACCCTAACCCTAACCCTAACCCCTAACCCTAAGCCCTCACCCTAACACTAATCTTCATCCCTAAACCGTGCCGTAATCCTAACCCGAAATCTAATTCTCAGACTTCTTGCTTTCTCAGAGTTTTGAAAGCCTACAATCCTACTAAGCCATGCATGAAAGCCCGCTCTGCCACAGTGTCCTGCAGGAAACCAGAGGCCCATACACTGCATACGATAGAGTAGGTTACCAGCGACCATCACAGGCCCCTATCTTTGCCTCCTAGTGCATACAGGGCCCGTGCCCTAAGCATAAACCCTATCCCTCACCCATAAGCCTAACCCAGAACATAACACCTAACCCTGATCATACTGCTCACCTTAAGAGGTAAAGCTCACCATAACCCTAACTTTAACACCTTATATTAACGTTAATGCATGACACCCTGAGAACAAGCACTATACTGTAATTCTAACGCTAACACCTAGCCATAACCATAACACCTGATCCCTAATTCTGAAACGCCAACCCTAACCTTAACCCTACCAACAACACTAACACTAACCCTAAGCCCTTACCCTAAACCTACGCATAAAAATAACCCTAACCATTGATCCTTAGTCATAACCCCTAACCTTAACCCTAACCCTTAACCCTAATCACAAGCCTAACCATTAAACATAACCCTAACACTTAACCCTAAACCTAACCTTTACCTTAATGCCTAGAGATCTAACCCTAACACTGACTTACAGTTAACACTAAACCTAACCCCCCAATGTTAACCTTAAACCTGAACCATAAACCTAACCCTTAACCCTAATCCTATCCCTAACCCCCTAACACTAACCCTAACTGTTAAACCTCACCCTAACCCTTAACCCTGACCCTAACCCTAAACCTGAACCCTTACCCTAAGCCTAACCCTTAACCCTAACCCTATCCCTTAACCCTAACGCCTAACCCTAACGCTAACTCCAAACCTAAACCTTACCCTGGCCCCCTAAACCAGACTTAACACCTAACCCCTAACACTAACTCTAACCCTAACCACTAATCCCTAGCACCTAACCCTGACTCCAAACCTAACCCCTAACTCGAAACCCCTAATCCCAACCCTAACCCTAATTCTCACACTACTTCCATTCCCGAGTGAAGCAAGCCTACAATACAGCCATGCCATGTGTGAGATGAGGCTCCGCCTGAGTCCTGCATGTAGGTCTTGTCCCAGGGCCCAGGGAATGATGTTGTGCTTTCGTGATGACTCCGACCGCACCCCTCTCACCGTAGATTAACCAGGTCCTGTGCCCTTAAACTGACCGATAAATCTAAGCCCTACCACCAACCCTAACCCCTGACCCTGAACCTAAGCCCCGAGCCTAAAGCCCAACACTAACTCTAAACCCTTACCCTAAACCTAATCCTTAACCCTAATGCTAAACCCTAAATGTAACCCTAACCGTGGACAGTAAACCTAACCCTAACCTCTAACACAAACCCTAACACATAACTCGAACCCTAAAACTAACCCTAACCCTTAACCCTAAACCGAAACCCTAACCCTAACTCTTAACCTTAACCTAACCGTTAACTCTCACGCTAACCTTTAAACCTAACCCTAATCCTAATCTTCAACCCGAAACCTAACACTTAACCCTAACCCTGTACCTAATCCTAACCCTTTACCAAACCCTAACCCCTCATCTTAACCCTAACCGTAAACCTCAACCCTAAACCAAACTGTAACCGTTAAACCTAAGAGTAACCTTTAACCCTAACCCTAATCCCTAACCCTAAGCCCTCACCCTAACACTAAACTTCATCCTTAACCCTAACCAGAATCCTAACCATAAATCTAATTCTCAGACTTCTTGCTTTCTTAGAGTTTAGAAAGCCTGCAATCCTCCCATGCCATGCGTGAAAGGAGGCTCTACCACTGTGTCCTGCATGAAACCCACGGGCCCATACCCAGAGTACGATACAGTGGGATCCTGGTGACAATCCCAGCCCCCTAACCTCCCCCCACCCCCGCTTTAGGCAGACAGGGCCCGTGCGCTAAGCATAAACAATACCTGTAACAGATATCCCTCACCCTGAACATAACACCTAACCCTGTTCCTATTTCTCCCCTTAACACGGAAACCTCACCGTGAGCCTAACTTTAACCTCTTATCCTAACGTTAGTGCATAACCCATTCCCTGAGAACAACCCCTATCCCATAATTCTAACCCTATCTCCTAGTCATCACTGTAACACCAAATCCCTAACCCTAATTCTAAACCGCTAACTCTAACCGTAACCCTGCCTACAACCCTAACACTGACAGTAACCGTTACTTCTAACCCCAACGCTATGCCTAACAAAAACCCTTAACCCTTCACCCTAACCCCTAAGCCTTACCCTAACCCTTAACCCTAATCCTAATCCTATCCATTCAACCTAACCCTAGCTCTTAAAGCTAACCCTAAACCTTACCCTCACGACTAGACCTAACCCTGACACTAACCTAACACCTAACCCTAACCATAACCCCTACAGCTAACCTTAACCCTGAACCCTAAACCTAACCCTAACACTGAACCCTCACTATATCCCCAACCTCTAAGCCTAATCGTAACCGTTAACCCTCACCCTAACACTTAAACTGGACCATAACACTAAACATTAACCCTAACACTAAACTTTAACCCTAAACCTGAGCCCAACCCTTAACCCTAATCCTATCCTTTTACCCTAAACCTAACCCCGAAACCTAACCCTAACACTAACCCCAATCCTAATTCTAACCATACGCCTTCATAAAACACTAACTCCTAACCCTAACACTTACCAAAAACCCTAATCGCTAATCCCCAACACTAACACTTAACCTTTACCGAAACCGTTAACCCTCACCCTAACCCTTAACGCTGACCCTAACCTTAACCTTTAATCTAAGCCTCACCCTTAACCCTAACAGTAAGGAAAACCCTTACGCCAACCTTATCCCTTATCCCTAACCCTAACACTACAGCTAAAAATAACACTAACCTTTGATCCTTAAACCTAACCCCTAACACTTACTTTAACCCCAAACCCTAACCCTAATCCTAAGCATTAAACCTAACCCTATCTCTTAACCCTTACTCTAACGCCTAGATCTAACCCTAAATCTAACCTACCACCTAATCCTAACCTTAAGCCCTAATGCTAACTCTAACCCTGAACCCTAAACCTACCCGTAAACCCTTAACACTAACCCTATCCATAAACCTTAACCCTGACCCTAACCATTACCCGCACCCAAACATTTAACCCTGACCCTAACCCTAATCCTTAACGATAAACTTAACACTAAACCCCAACCCTACGTCCAACACTTAACCCTAATCCTAACCCTAGACCCTAAGCCTAACCCTAACCCCTAACCCGAAACCTAAGCCTAACCCCAACCTGAACCCTTAATCTTGACCCTTACCCTTAACCCTCACACTAACCCTACTCCTAATCTTTAACCATGAAGCTAACACTGAAGCCTACCCCTGTGCCAAACGCTAAACCCAAACCTTAACCCTAACCCTGAGACTTAACCGTAAACCTAACTTTAACTGTTAAACCTAACACTAACCTTTAACCCCAACCCCTAACCTAAGACCCCACCCTGACACTAATCTTCATCCCTAAACATTACCAGAATCCTACCCCTAAATCTAATTCTCAGAGTTCTTGCTTTCTCAGAGTTTAGAAAGCCTACAATCTTCCCATGCCATGAGTAAAAGGGGGCTCTGCCACTGTGTCCTGCATGAAACCCAGGAGCCCATACCAAGCGTACGATAGAGTGGGTTCCCGGGGACAATCCCATCCCCCTAACCCCCGCCCCCCGCCCAGTGCAGACAGGGCCCGTACGCTAAGTATAAACACTACCCCTAACAGATAACCCTCACCCTGACATAACACATAACCCTGATGCTATTGCTCACCTTAAAACATAAACCTCCCCGTAACCCTAACTTAGCCCCTTAACTTAACGTGAATGCATAACACCTTGAGAAGAAGCCCTATCCCGTAATTCTAATCCTAAACCATAGTCATAACCGTAACACCTCATCCCTAATTCTAAAACGTCAACCCTAACCTTCACCCTACCAGCAACCCTAACCCTAACCCTAACCCCTAACCCTAAGCCCTCACCCTAACCACTAATCTTCATCCCTAAACCGTGCCGTAATCCTAACCCAAAATCTAATTCTCAGACTTCTTGCTTTCTCAGAGTTTTGAAAGCCTACAATCCTACTAAGCCATGCATGAAAGCCCGCTCTGCCACAGTGTCCTGCATGAAACCCAGAGGCCCATACACTGCTTACGATAGAGTGGGTTCCCAGCGACCATCACAGACCCCTAACTTCACCTCCTAGTGCATACAGGGCCCGTGCCCTAAGGATAAACCCTACCCCTCACCCATAACCCTAACCCAGAACATAACACCTAACCCTGATCCTACTGCTCACCTTAACAGGTAAAGCTCACCGTAACCCTAACTTTAACCCCTTATCTTAACGTTAATGCATGACACCCTGAGAACAAGACCTATACCGTAAATCTAACCCTAACTCCTAGCCATAACCATAACACCTAATCCCTAATTCTGAAACGCCAACCCTAACCTTAACCCTACCAACAACACTAACACTAACCCTAACCCCTTACGCTAACCCTACGCATAAAAATAACCCTAACCGTTGATCCTTAGTCATAACCCCTAACCTTAACCCTAACTCTTAACCATAATCCCATTCCTAACCATTAAACGTAACCGTAACTCTTAACCCTAACCCTGACCTTTACCCTAATGCCTAGAGATCTAACCCCCACGCTGACCTACAGTTAAGACTAACCCTAAGCCCCTAACGCTAACCTTAAACCTGAACCATACACCTCACCCTTAACCCTAAACCTATCCCTAACCCCCTAACCCTATCCCTAACTGTTAACCCTCACCCTAACCCTTAACCCTGACCCTAACCCTAAACCTGAACCCTTACCCTAAGCCTAACCCTTAACCCTAACCCTATCCCTTAACCCTAACGCCTAACCCTAACGCTAACTCCAAACCTAAACCTTACCCTGGCCCCCTAAACCAGAGTTAACACCTAACCCGTAACACTAACTCTAACCCTAACCACTAATCCCTAACACCTAACCCTGACTCCAAGCCTAACCCCTAACTCGAAACCCCTAACCCCAACCCTAACCCTAATTCTCACACTACTTCCATTCCCGAGTGAAGCAAGCCTACAATACAGCCATGCCATGTGTGAGATGAGGCTCCGCCTGAGTCCTGCATGTAGGTCTTGTCCCAGGGCCCAGGGAATGATGTTGTGCTTTCGTGATGACTCCGACCGCACCCCTCTCACCGTAGATTAACCAGGTCCTGTGCCCTTAAACTGACTGATAAATCTAAGCCCTACCACCAACCCTAACCCCTGACCCTGAACCTAAGCCCCGAGCCTAAAGCCCAACACTAACTCTACACCCTTACCCTATACCTAAACCTTAACCCTAATGCTAACCCCTAAACGTAACCCTAACCGTGGACAGTAAACCTAACCCTAACCTCTAACACAAACCCTAACACATAACTCGAACCCTAAAACTAACCCTAACCCTTAACCCTAAACCTAAACCCTAACCCTAACTCTTAACCTTAACCCTAACCATTAACTCTCACGCTAACCTTTAATCCTAACCCTAATCCTAATCTTCAACACGAAACCTAACACTTAACCCTAACCCTGTACCTAACCCTAACCCTATACCAAACCCTAACCCCTCATCTTAACCCTAACCGTAAACCTCAACCCTAAACCGAACTGTAACCGTTAAACCTAAGAGTAACCTTTAACCCTAACCCTAATCCCTAACCCTAAGCCCTCACCCTAACACTAAACTTCATCCTTAACCCTAACCAGAATCCTAACCCTAAATCTAATTCTCAGACTTCTTGCTTTCTTAGAGTTTAGAAAGCCTGCAATCCTCCCATGCCATGCGTGAAAGGAGGCTCTACAACTGTGTCCTGCATGAAATCCACGGGCCCATACCCAGAGTCCGATACAGTGGGATCCTGGTGACAATCCCAGTCCCCTAACCTCCCCCCACCCCCGCCTAAGGCAGACAGGGCCCGTGCGCTAAGCATAAACAATACCTGTAACAGATATCCCTCACCCTGAACATAACACCTAACCCTGTTCCTATTTCTCCCCTTAACACGGAAACCTCACCGTGAGCCTAACTTTAATCTCTTATCCTAACGTTAGTGCATAACACATTCCCTGAGAACAACCCCTATCCCATAATTCTAACCCTGTCTCCTAGTCATCACTGTAACACCTAATCCCTAACCCTAATTCTCAACCACTAACTCTAACCGTAACCCTGCCTACAACCCTAACACTGACAGTAACAGTTACTTCTAACCCCAACGCTATGCCTAACAAAAACCCTTAACCCTTCACCCTAACCCCTAAGCCTTACCCTAACCCTTAACCCTAATCCTAATCCTATCCATTCAACCTAACCCTAGCTCTTAAAGCTAACCCTAAACCTTACCCTCACGACTAGACCTAACCCTGACACTAACCTAACACCTAACCCTAACCATAACCCCTACAGCTAACCTTAACCCTGAACCCTAAACCTAACCCTAACACTGTACCCTCACTATATCCCCAACCTGTAAGCCTAATCCTAACCGTTAACCCTCACACTAACACTTAAACTGGACCATAACACTAAACATTAACCCTAACACTAAACTTTAACCCTAAACCTGAGCCCAACCCTTAACCCTAATCCTATCCTTTTACCCTAAACCTAACCCCAAAACCTAACCCTAACACTAACCCCAATCCTAATTCTAACCATACGCCTTCATAAAACACTAACTCCTAACCCTAACACTTACCAAAAACCTTAATCGCTAATCCCTAACACTAACGCTTAACCTTTACCGTAACCGTTAACCCTCACCCTAACCCTTAACACTGACCCTAACCTTAACCTTTAATCTAAGCATGACCCTTAACCCTAACAGTAAGGAAAACCTTCACGCCAACCTTATCCCTTATCCCTAACCCTAACACTACAGCTAAAAATAACACTAACCTTTGAGCCTTATACCTAACCCCTAACACTTGCTTTAACCCCAAACCCTAACCCTAATCCTAAGCATTAAACCTAACCCTATCTCTTAACCCTTACTCTAACGCCTAGATCTAACCCTAAATCTAACCTACCACCTAATCCTAACCTTAAGCCCTAATGCTAACTCTAACCCTGAACCCTAAACCTACCCGTAAACCCTTAACACTAACCCTATCCATAAACCTTAAATCTGACCCTAACCATTACCCGCACCCAAACATTTAACCCTGACCCTAACCCTAATCCTTAACGATAAACTTAACACTAAACCCCAACCCTAAGCCCAACACTTAACCCTAATCCTAACCCTTGACCCTAAGCCTAACCCTAACCCCTAACCCGAAACCTAAGCCTAACCCCAACCTGAACCCTTAATCTTGACCCTTACCCTTAACCCTCACACTAACCCTACTCCTAATCTTTAACCATGAAGCTAACACTGAAGCCTACCCCTGTGCCAAACGCTAAACCCAAACCTTAACCCTATCCCTGAGACTTAACCGTAAACCTAACTGTAACTGTTAAACCTAACACTAACCTTTAACCCCAACCCCTAACCCAAGACCCCACCCTGACAGTAATCTTCATCCCTAAACATTACCAGAATCCTACCCCTAAATCTAATTCTCAGAGTTCTTGCTTTCTCAGAGTTTAGAAAGCCTACAATCCTCCCATGCCATGAGTAAAAGGGGGCTCTGCCACTGTGTCCTGCATGAAACCCAGGAGCCCATACCCAGCGTACGATAGAGTGGGTTCCCGGGGACAATCCCATCCCCCTAACCCCCGCCCCCCGCCCAGTGCAGACAGGGCCCGTACGCTAAGTATAAACACTACCCCTAACAGATAACTCTCACCCTGAACATAACACCTAACCCTGATCCTATTGCTCACCTTAAAACATAAACCTCCCCGTAACCCTAACTTAGCCCCTTAACTTAATGTGAACGCATAAAACCTTGAGAAGAAGCCCTATCCCGTAATTCTAATCCTAAACCATAGTCATAACCGTAACACCTCATCCCTAATTCTAAAACGTCAACCCTAACCTTCACCCTACCAGCAAACCTAAACCTAACCCTAACCCCTAACCCTAAGCCCTCACCCTAACCACTAATCTTCATCCCTAAACCGTGCCGTAATCCTAACCCGAAATCTAATTCTCAGACTTCTTGCTTTCTCAGAGTTTTGAAAGCCTACAATCCTACTAAGCCATGCATGAAAGCCCGCTCTGCCACAGTGTCCTGCATGAAACCCAGAGGCCCATACACTGCGTACGATAGAGTGGGTTCCCAGCGACCATCACAGACCCCTAACTTCACCTCCTAGTGCATACAGGGCCCGTGCCCTAAGGATAAACCCTACCCCTCACCCATAACCCTAACCCAGAACATAACACCTAACCCTGATCCTACTGCTCACCTTAACACGTAAACCTCACCGTAACCTTAACTTTAACCCCTTATCCTAACGTTAATGCATCACACCCTGAGAACAAGCCCTATAGTGTAATTCTAACCCTAACTCCTAGCTATAACCATAACACCTAATCCCTAATTCTGAAACGCCAACCCTAACCTTAACCCTACCAACAACACTAACACTAACCCTAACCCCGTACCCTAACCCTACGCCTAAAAATAACCCTAACCTTTGATCCTTAGTCATTACCCATAACCTTAACCCTAACCCTCAACCCTAATCCCGATCCTTAACCATTAAACTTAACCCTAACTCTTAACCTTAACCCTAACCTTTACCCTAATGCCTAGAGATCTAACCCCAACACTGACCTACAGTTACACTAACCCTACCCTCTAATGCTAACCTTAAACCTGAACTATACACCTGACCCTTAACCCTAACCGTATCCCTAACCCCCTTACCCTAACTCTAACTGTTAACCCTCACCCTAACCCTCAACCCTGACCCTAACCTTAAACCTTAATCCTAACCATGCGTTTGATGAGCCTCTGCCTTTGTCCTGCGTGACAGTTGAAGCCCAACACCCAGGGTAAGATGAAGTGGGGTCGCAGCCTTGCTCCACACCCACAGTGCCCCGTACATTAGACGGGGCCCGTGCCCTAACACACACCGTTAAACGTAAGCCCTAACCCTATCACTAAACCAAACCCTTAGTAAGCCCTGAATCTAACTCCTAACAGTAACCCTAATCCCTGACCCTTACTCTTGCCTCTCACCATAAACCTAAACCCAACCACTAAACATAATCCTATTCTCTAACCCTAACAGTAACCCTAATCTTAATTCTAACCAAAAACCCTAACCCCTAAACCTAATCCTAGTCCCTAACACCTAACCTTAACCTAAACCGAATTCCAATTCTCAGAGTTCTTCAATTCAAAAACTTAAAAAAAAGCCTACAATCCACCAATGCCGTGTCTGAGATGAGGGTCCGCCCCTATGTCCTGCATGACAGGCAGGCGCCAATGCCCAGGGTACTATGGAGTGGAGTCCTGGGGTCTGTAGGCTTGCTAAACTCCAGTTTGGAAGAATTGCTATAGTCATATATAAGGATGCTTACTTTAATGATAGAAAGCAACTATTGGTGTGTGATTTGTAGGCTTGCCTTACTCTAGTTTGGATGAAGAAGCTGAATCATATGTAGGAATATTAGCTTTGAGTTAGAGGAAGCATCTATGGGGCGTGCTTTTTTGGCTTGTTAAACTCTGGTTTGGAAGAAGTTTGAGAGTCTTATATAGGAACGATATCATTCATTCAGAGAAAGCAATTATAGGGAGTTGTTTTGTAGGCTTGCTAAGCTCTAGTTTGGAGGAAGGCGAGAGTCATATATAGGAACGTTTACATTCACATAAAGCGTCTACGGGGGGACGGATTCTAGGCTTCCTAAACTCTAGCTTGGAAAAAGAGGACAGTTATGTATAGGAACTCTCGGCGGGGCATTTGTACCATTGCTAAAATCTTAGATTGGAAAAGTTGCGAGAGTCTTACATAGGAATGTTAACATTCACTCAATGAAAGCAACTATAAGGGGTGCTTTCCAGGCTGGCTACACTCTAATTTGGAAAAGGTGCGACAGTCATATATAGGAAGGCTTATATTCACTCAGACAAAGCAATTATGTGTAGGTGTATAGTAGGCATGCTAAATCTAGTTTGGAAAATTTCGAGAGCCATGTATAGGAAAGCTTACAGTAACTTAGAGAAAGTAACGAACAGGGGTGGAGTGTAGGCTTGCTAAACTCTAGTTTGGAGGAAGTGCCATAGTCATATATAGGAACGCTTAAATTCATTCAGAGAAAACAGCTGTCGGGGATTGGTTTGTAGACTTAACTCTAGTTTGGAAGAAGTGCGAGAGACATATATAGGAATGTTTACATTGACTCAAAGAAAGCAACTATGCAGGAGTGTTATTTTGGCATGCCAGATGCTAGTTAAGAAGAGGTACAAGACTCATATATAGGAATGCTTACATTCACACAGCGAGAGCAACTACAGAGTAGTGTGAGGTAGACATGTTAAAGTCTAGCTTGGGAGAAGTTCCAGAGTCCTATATAGGAAAGGTAACAGCCACTTTGAAAAAGCAAGTCTTGGCGGGTGGTTTGTAGGCCTGCAAAACCCTGTTTTGGTTGAAGTGTGAGAATCATATATGAGAACGCTTACATTCACTCAGAGAAAGCAACGATGGGGTTGTTTGTAGGCTTACTAAACTGCAGTTTGGAAGAAGCACGAGAATCACATATAGGAGCACATACATTTTGACACACTGAAAGTAACTATGGGGTGGTGTTTTATAGGCATGCTAAACTCTAGTTTGGATGAAGTTTGAGAATCACATATAAGAAAGCTTAGAGTCACTTAGAGAAAGCAAATCTCTGGGTGTGGAATGTAGGCCTGCTAAACTCTATTTTGGTTTAAGAGTGAGAGTCATATATGGGAAGGCTTACATTCCCTCAGAGAAAGCAACGACGGCGTGGTGGTTTGTAGGCATACTAAACTCTAGTTTGGAAGAAGTAGGAGAATGATATATGGGAACGCTTACATTCACGTAGAGAAAGCAATTATGGGGTGGCGTTTTTGTAGCCATGCTAATCTCTAGTTTGGAAGAAGTTAAGGAGTAATATATAGGAAAGGGTATAGTCATAGAAACCAACTCTTGGGGGATGTTTTGTACACCTGCAAAACTCCAGTTTGGAAGTGGGGGAGAGTCATATTGGGGACCGCGTGCATTCACTCAGAGAAATCAACGATGGGATTGTGATTTGTAGGCATAGTCAACTCTAGTTTGGAAGAAGTACGAGAATCGTATATAGGAAAGCTTACCTTCACGCAGAGAAAGCAACTATGGAGTGATGTTTGTATGCCTACTAAAATATAGTTTGGAGGAAGTTCGAGAGCCATATCTGGGAAGCTTACAGTCACTTAGAGAAAGCAGCTCTCGGGGGTGTTTCGTAGGCCTGCTAAACTCTATTTTCAATGAAGTGTTAGAATAATATATGGGAACTCAGTGAAAGCAACGTTGTGGTTGTGGTTCCTAGGCATACTAACCTGTAATTTGGAAGAAGCAAGAGAATCACATGTAGAACCGCTTACATTCCGGCACCGAATGCAACTATGGGGTGGTGTTTTGTAGGCTTGCAAAACTCTAGTTTGGACGAAGTTTGAGAGTCATATATAGGAAAGTTTACAGTCACGTAGAGAAAGCAACTCTCTGGGTGTGGAATGTAGAGTTATTTTGGTTGAAATAGAGTTATTTTGGTTGAAGTGTGAGAGTCATATATGGGAACGCTTACATTCACTCAGAGAAAACAACGTTTGGGTGGTGGTTTGTAGGGCATACTAAACTGTAGTTTGGAAGAAGTACGAGAGTCCTATATAGGAACACTTACATTCACGCAGAGAAAGCACTTATGGCGTCAGGTTTTGTAGGCATGCTAAACTGCAGTTTGGAAGAAGTTGGAGAACCTTATACAGGAAAGATTACCGTCACCTAGGGAAAGCAACTCTCGGGAGATTTTTTTGTACACATGCTAAACTCTAATTTGGATGAAGTGTGAGAGTCAAACATGGGACCGCTTACATTCCCTCAGAGAAACAACACTGGGGTGGTTTTTGTAGGCATACTAAATAGTTTGGAAGAAGTACGAGAATGATATTTGGGAACGCTTACATTCACACAGAGAAAGCAACTACGGGGTGGTGTTTTGTAAGCATGCTATAGTTTGGAAGAAGTTCTAAACCTGAACAGTCACTTAGAGAAAGCAACTCTTGGTGGGTGATTTTTAGGTCTGCTAAATTGTATTTTGAAAGAAGTACCAGAGTCATATATACTAATGCTTACATTCATGCAAAGAAAAAACCATGGGGTGATGTTTTGTGGGCATGTTAACCTGTAGTTTGGAAGAAGTTGGAGAGTCTTATTTAGGAAAGCTTACAGTCACCTAGAGAAAGCAACTCTCGGGAGAGCCTTTCTTGGCCTGCTAAACTCTACTTTGCATCAATTGTGAGAGTCAAACATGGGAATGCTTTCATTCATTCAGAGAACGCAACGTTTGGGTGGTGGTTTGTAGGCATTCTAAACTGTATTTTGGAGGAAGTACGAGAGTCATGTATATGAACGCTTACATTCAGGCAGAGAAAGCAACTCTGGGGTCGTATTTTGTTGGCATGCTAAACTGTGGTTTGGAAGAAGTTCGAGAGTCTTATATAGGAAAGATTACAGTGACACAGAGAAAACAACTCTCGGAAGTTTATTGGTAGGCCTGCTAAACTCTAACTTGGATGAAATGTGAGAACGCTTGCATTCATTCACTCAGAGAAGGAAACATCGTGATGGTTTGAAGGCATAATAACTGTAGTTGGGAAGAAGTAGGAGAGTCATATATATGAACCGTTACATTCACGCAGAGAACGCAACTGTGGGGTGGCGATGTATGCATGTTAATCTGTAGTTTGGAGGAAGTGCGAGAGTCATATCTGGGGAAAATTACAGTCACTTAGAGAAAGGAACCATCTTGGGCTGGTTTGTAGATCTACTAAATTCTATTTGGGAAACAGAGTGTGAGTCATATATGGGAACGCTTATGTTCACTCAGAGAAAGCAACCACGGTGTGGTGTTTTGTTGGCATGGTGTAGTTTGAAAGAAGTTGGAGATTCTTATACAGGAAAGTTTACAGTCACCTAGAGAAAGCAACTCACGGAGTGTTGTTTGTAGGCCTGCTAAATTCTAATTTAGATGAAGTGAGAGAGGCATATATATGAACGCTTATATTGATGCAGAGAAAGCAACTATGGGGTGGTGTTTTGTAGGCATGCTAAAATATAATTTGGAAGAAGTTCGAAAACAGTCACTTAGAGAAAGCAACTCTCGGCGGTTGATTTTTCGGTGTGCTAAATTGTATTTTGAAAGAAGTACCAGAGTCATATATACAAACGCTTACATTCATGCAGAGAAAGCAACTGTGGGGTGGTGTTTTCTAGGCATGCTAAACTCTAGTTTGGACGAAGTTTGAGAATCACATATAAGAAAGCTTAGAGTCGCTAAAGCAAATCTCTGGGTGTGGAATGTAGGCGTGCCAAACTCTATTTTGGTTTCAGAGTGAGAGTCATATATGGGAAGGCTTACATTCACTCAGAGAAAGCAACGATGGTGTGGTGGTTTGTAGGCATACTGAACTCTAGTTTGGAAGAAGTAGGAGAATGATATATGGGAACGCTTACATTCATGCAGAGAAAGCAATTATGGGGTGGCTTTTTTGTAGCCATGCAAATCTCTATTTTGCAAGAAGTTAAGAGTAATATATAGGAAAGCGTACCGTAATTTATAGAAACCAACTTTCGGAGGATGGTTTGTAGGCCTGCAAAACTCTACTTTGGAAGAAGGGGGAGAGTCATATGGGGGACTGGGTACATTCACTCAGAGAAATCAACGATGGGGTTGTGGTTTGTAGGCATACTAAACTCTAGTTTGGAAGAAGTACGAGAATCATATATAGGAACGCTTACATTCATGCAGAGAAAGCAACTATGGAGTGATGTTTGTATGCCTACTAAACGATAGTTTGGAGGATGTTCGAGAGTCATATCTGGAAAGCTTACAGTCATTTAGAGAAAGCAACTCTCTGGGGATGTTCGTAGGTCTGCTAAACTCTATTTTCAATGAAGCGTTAGAATCATATACAGGAACGCTTACATTCACTCAGAGAAAGCAACGTTGGGGTGGCCGTTTTGGAGCATACTAAACTCTACTTTGGAAGAGGTACGAGAGACATAAATACGAACGCTTACATTAACACAGAGAAAGCAAATACGGGGTGCTGTAGTGCAGGCATGCTAAACTATAGATTGGAAGAAGTTCGAAAGCTGACAGTCACTTAGAGAAAGCAACTCTTGGCGGGTGATTTTTAGGTCGGCTAAATTGTATTTTGAAAGACGTACCAGAGTCATATACAAATACTTACATTCATGCAGAGAGAGAAACTATGGGGTGATGTGTTGTGGGGATGCTAAATTGCAGTTTGGAAGATGTTGGAGAGTGTTATATAGGATAGCTTACAGTCACCTAGAGAAAGGAACACTCGGGACAGGTTTACAAGCCTCTAAACACTAATTAGCAGCAATTGTGAGAGTCAAACATGGGAACGCTTACATTTACTCAGAGAACGCAACGTTTGGGTGGCTGGTTTTTAAGCATTCTAAACTGTATTTTGGAGGAAGTAGGAGAGTCATATATACGAATGCTTACATTCACGCAGAGAAAGCAACTCTGTGATCGTATTTTGTTGGCATGCTAAACTGTGGTTTGGAAGAAGTTCGAGAGCCTTATATAGGAAAGATTACAGTGACACAGAGAAAACAACTCTCTGTAGTTTCTTGGTAGGTCTGCTAAACTGTGATTTGGATGAAGTGTGAGAACGCTTGCATTCACTCACAGAAAGAACTTTGTCGTGGTGGTTTGTAGGAATAACAACTGTAGTTCGAAGAAGTAGGAGAGTCATATATGAACGGTTACATTCACGCAGAGAAAGCAACTGTGGGGTGGCGTATGTAATCATCATAATCTGTAGTTTGGAGGAAGTTCGAGAGTCATATCTGGGGAAAATTAGAGTCATTTAGAGAAAGGAACCATCGGGGGCTGGTGTGTAGGTCTGCTAAATTCTATTTTGGAAAAAGAGTGAGAGTCATAGATGGGAACGCTTATGTTGACTCACAGAAATCAACGATGGGGCGCTGTATTGTTGGCATGCTAAACTGTAGTTTGGAAGAAGTTCGAGAGTCTTATATAGGAAAGTTTACAGTCACCTAGAGAAAGCAACTCACAGGAGGTGGTTTGTAGGCCGCTAAACTCTAATTTGGATGAAGTGAAACAGGCATACATGGATACGCTTCATTCACTCAGAGAAAGGTAAATTGGGGTGCCGGTTTGTAGGTATACTAACTCCAGTTTGGAAGAAGTACTAGAGTGATATATATGAACGCTTATATGGACGCAGAGAAAGCAACTATGGGGTGGTGTTTTGTAGGCCTGCTAAAATATAGTTTGGAAGAAGTTCGAAAGCAGACAGTCATTTAGAGAAAGCAACTCTTGGCGGTGGATTTTTAGGTCTGCTAAATTGTATTTTGAAAGAAGTACCAGTGTCATATATTCAAACGCTTACATTCATGCAGAGAAAGGAACTGTGGGGTGGTGTTTTCTAGGCGTGCTAAACTCTAGTTTGGACGAAGTTTGAGAATCACATATAAGAAAGCTTAGAGTCGCTTAAAGCAAATCTCTGGGTGTGGAATGTAGGCGTGCTAAACTCTATTTTGGTTTCGGAGTGAGAGTCATATACGGGAAGGCTTACATTCACTCAGAGAAAGCAACGATGGTGTGGTGGTTTGCAGGCATACTGAACTCTAGTTTGGAAGAAGTAGGAGAATGATACATGGGAACGCTTACATTCATGCAGAGAAAGCAATTATGGGGTGGCTTTTGTGTAGCCATGCAAATCTCTATTTTGCAAGAAGTTAAAGAGAAATATATAGGAAAGCGTACCGTCATTTATAGAAACCAACTTTTGGGGGATGGTTTGTAGGCCTGCAAAACTCTACTTTGGAAGAAGGGGGAGAATCATATGGGGGACTGGGTACATTCACTCGGAGAAATCAACGATGGGGTTGTGGTTTGTAGGCATACTAAACTCTAGTTTGGAAGAAGGACGAGAATCATATATAGGAACGCTTACATTCATGCAGAGAAAGCAACTATGGAGTGATGTTTGTATGCCTACTAAACGATAGTTTGGAGGATGCTCGAGAGTCATATCTGGAAAGCTTACAGTCATTTAGAGAAAGCAACTCTCTGGGGGTGGTTCGTAGGCCTGCTAAACTCTATTTTCAATGAAGTGTTAGAATCATATGCAGGAACGCTTACATTCACTCAGAGAAAGCAACGTGGGGGTGGCCGTTTTTGAGCATACTAAACTCTACTTTGGAAGAGGTACGAGAGACATAAATACGAACGCTTACATTAACACAGAGAAAGCAAATATGGGGTGCTGTAATGCAGGCATGCTAAACTATAGATTGGAAGAAGTTAGAAAGCTGACAGTCACTTAGAGAAAGCAACTCTTGGCGGGTGATTTTTAGGTCTGCTAAATTGTATTTTGAAAGACGTACCAGAGTCATATACAAACGCTTACATTCATGCAGAGAAAGAAACTATGGGGTGATGTGTTTTTGGCATGCTAAACTGCAGTTTGAAAGGAGTTCCAGAGTGTTATATAGGATAGCTTACAGTCACCTAGAGAAAGCAACACTCGGGACAGCTTTGCAAGCCTCTAAACACTAATTAGCAGCAATTGTGAGAGTCAAACATGGGAACGCTTACATTCACGGAGAGAACACAACGTTTGGGTGGTGGTTTGTAGGCATAATAACTGTAGTTCGGAAGAAGTAGGAGAGTCATATATATGAACGGTTACATTCACGCAGAGAAAGAAACTGTTGGGTGGTGTATGTACGCATGTTAATCTATACTTTGGAGGAAGTTCGAGAGTCATGTCTGGGGAAAATTGCAGTCACTTAGAGAAAGCAACCATCGGGGGCCGTTTTGTAGATCTGCTAAATTCTATTTTGGAAGAAGAGTGAAAGTCATATGTGGGAACGCTTATGTTCACTCAGAGAAATCAACGATGGGGCAGTGTTTCGTTGGCATGCTAAACTGTAGTTTGGAAGAAGTTCGCGAGTCTTATATAAGAAAGCTTACAGTCACCTAGAGAAAGTAACTCTCGGCAGATTGTTTCTAAGCGTGCTAAACTCTAATTTGCATCAATTGTGAGAGTCAAACATGGGAACGCTTACATTCACTCAGAGAACGCAACGTTTGGGTGGTGGTTTGTAAGCATTCTCAACTGTATTTTGGAGGAAGTAGGAGAGTCATATATACGAATGCTTACATTCACGCAGAGAAAGCAACTCTGTGATCGTATTTTGTTGGCATGCTAAACTGTGGTTTGGAAGAAGTTCGAGAGCCTTATATAGGAAAGATTACAGTGACACAGAGAAAACAACTCTCTGTAGTTTGTTGGTAGGTCTGCTAAACTGTAATTTGGATGAAGTGTGAGAACGCTTGCATTCACTCAGAGAAAGAACTTTGTCGTGGTGGTTTGTAGGAATAACAACTGTAGTTCGAAGAAGTAGGAGAGTCATATATGAACGGTTACATTCACGCAGAGAAAGCAACTGTGGGGTGGCGTATGTAATCATCATAATCTGTAGTTTGGAGGAAGTTCGAGAGTCATATCTGGGGAAAATTAGAGTCATTTAGAGAAAGGAACCATCGGGGGCTGGTGTGTAGGTCTGCTAAATTCTATTTTGGAAAAAGAGTGAGAGTCATAGATGGGAACGCTTATGTTGACTCACAGAAATCAACGATGGGGCGCTGTATTGTTGGCATGCTAAACTGTAGTTTGGAAGAAGTTCGAGAGTCTTATATAGGAAAGTTTACAGTCACCTAGAGAAAGCAACTCACAGGAGGTGGTTTGTAGGCCGCTAAACTCTAATTTGGATGAAGTGAAACAGGCATACATGGATACGCTTCATTCACTCAGAGAAAGGTAAATTGGGGTGCCGGTTTGTAGGTATACTAACTCCAGTTTGGAAGAAGTACTAGAGTGATATATATGAACGCTTATATGGACGCAGAGAAAGCAACTATGGGGTGGTGTTTTGTAGGCCTGCTAAAATATAGTTTGGAAGAAGTTCGAAAGCAGACAGTCATTTAGAGAAAGCAACTCTTGGCGGTGGATTTTTAGGTCTGCTAAATTGTATTTTGAAAGAAGTACCAGTGTCATATATTCAAACGCTTACATTCATGCAGAGAAAGGAACTGTGGGGTGGTGTTTTCTAGGCGTGCTAAACTCTAGTTTGGACGAAGTTTGAGAATCACATATAAGAAAGCTTAGAGTCGCTTAAAGCAAATCTCTGGGTGTGGAATGTAGGCGTGCTAAACTCTATTTTGGTTTCGGAGTGAGAGTCATATACGGGAAGGCTTACATTCACTCAGAGAAAGCAACGATGGTGTGGTGGTTTGCAGGCATACTGAACTCTAGTTTGGAAGAAGTAGGAGAATGATACATGGGAACGCTTACATTCATGCAGAGAAAGCAATTATGGGGTGGCTTTTGTGTAGCCATGCAAATCTCTATTTTGCAAGAAGTTAAAGAGAAATATATAGGAAAGCGTACCGTCATTTATAGAAACCAACTTTTGGGGGATGGTTTGTAGGCCTGCAAAACTCTACTTTGGAAGAAGGGGGAGAATCATATGGGGGACTGGGTACATTCACTCGGAGAAATCAACGATGGGGTTGTGGTTTGTAGGCATACTAAACTCTAGTTTGGAAGAAGGACGAGAATCATATATAGGAACGCTTACATTCATGCAGAGAAAGCAACTATGGAGTGATGTTTGTATGCCTACTAAACGATAGTTTGGAGGATGCTCGAGAGTCATATCTGGAAAGCTTACAGTCATTTAGAGAAAGCAACTCTCTGGGGGTGGTTCGTAGGCCTGCTAAACTCTATTTTCAATGAAGTGTTAGAATCATATGCAGGAACGCTTACATTCACTCAGAGAAAGCAACGTGGGGGTGGCCGTTTTTGAGCATACTAAACTCTACTTTGGAAGAGGTACGAGAGACATAAATACGAACGCTTACATTAACACAGAGAAAGCAAATATGGGGTGCTGTAATGCAGGCATGCTAAACTATAGATTGGAAGAAGTTAGAAAGCTGACAGTCACTTAGAGAAAGCAACTCTTGGCGGGTGATTTTTAGGTCTGCTAAATTGTATTTTGAAAGACGTACCAGAGTCATATACAAACGCTTACATTCATGCAGAGAAAGAAACTATGGGGTGATGTGTTTTTGGCATGCTAAACTGCAGTTTGAAAGGAGTTCCAGAGTGTTATATAGGATAGCTTACAGTCACCTAGAGAAAGCAACACTCGGGACAGCTTTGCAAGCCTCTAAACACTAATTAGCAGCAATTGTGAGAGTCAAACATGGGAACGCTTACATTCACGGAGAGAACACAACGTTTGGGTGGTGGTTTGTAGGCATAATAACTGTAGTTCGGAAGAAGTAGGAGAGTCATATATATGAACGGTTACATTCACGCAGAGAAAGAAACTGTTGGGTGGTGTATGTACGCATGTTAATCTATACTTTGGAGGAAGTTCGAGAGTCATGTCTGGGGAAAATTGCAGTCACTTAGAGAAAGCAACCATCGGGGGCCGTTTTGTAGATCTGCTAAATTCTATTTTGGAAGAAGAGTGAAAGTCATATGTGGGAACGCTTATGTTCACTCAGAGAAATCAACGATGGGGCAGTGTTTCGTTGGCATGCTAAACTGTAGTTTGGAAGAAGTTCGCGAGTCTTATATAAGAAAGCTTACAGTCACCTAGAGAAAGTAACTCTCGGCAGATTGTTTCTAAGCGTGCTAAACTCTAATTTGCATCAATTGTGAGAGTCAAACATGGGAACGCTTACATTCACTCAGAGAACGCAACGTTTGGGTGGTGGTTTGTAAGCATTCTCAACTGTATTTTGGAGGAAGTAGGAGAGTCATATATACGAATGCTTACATTCACGCAGAGAAAGCAACTCTGTGATCGTATTTTGTTGGCATGCTAAACTGTGGTTTGGAAGAAGTTCGAGAGCCTTATATAGGAAAGATTACAGTGACACAGAGAAAACAACTCTCTGTAGTTTGTTGGTAGGTCTGCTAAACTGTAATTTGGATGAAGTGTGAGAACGCTTGCATTCACTCAGAGAAAGAACTTTGTCGTGGTGGTTTGTAGGAATAACAACTGTAGTTCGAAGAAGTAGGAGAGTCATATATGAACGGTTACATTCACGCAGAGAAAGCAACTGTGGGGTGGCGTATGTAATCATCATAATCTGTAGTTTGGAGGAAGTTCGAGAGTCATATCTGGGGAAAATTAGAGTCATTTAGAGAAAGGAACCATCGGGGGCTGGTGTGTAGGTCTGCTAAATTCTATTTTGGAAAAAGAGTGAGAGTCATAGATGGGAACGCTTATGTTGACTCACAGAAATCAACGATGGGGCGCTGTATTGTTGGCATGCTAAACTGTAGTTTGGAAGAAGTTCGAGAGTCTTATATAGGAAAGTTTACAGTCACCTAGAGAAAGCAACTCACAGGAGGTGGTTTGTAGGCCGCTAAACTCTAATTTGGATGAAGTGAAACAGGCATACATGGATACGCTTCATTCACTCAGAGAAAGGTAAATTGGGGTGCCGGTTTGTAGGTATACTAACTCCAGTTTGGAAGAAGTACTAGAGTGATATATATGAACGCTTATATGGACGCAGAGAAAGCAACTATGGGGTGGTGTTTTGTAGGCCTGCTAAAATATAGTTTGGAAGAAGTTCGAAAGCAGACAGTCATTTAGAGAAAGCAACTCTTGGCGGTGGATTTTTAGGTCTGCTAAATTGTATTTTGAAAGAAGTACCAGTGTCATATATTCAAACGCTTACATTCATGCAGAGAAAGGAACTGTGGGGTGGTGTTTTCTAGGCGTGCTAAACTCTAGTTTGGACGAAGTTTGAGAATCACATATAAGAAAGCTTAGAGTCGCTTAAAGCAAATCTCTGGGTGTGGAATGTAGGCGTGCTAAACTCTATTTTGGTTTCGGAGTGAGAGTCATATACGGGAAGGCTTACATTCACTCAGAGAAAGCAACGATGGTGTGGTGGTTTGCAGGCATACTGAACTCTAGTTTGGAAGAAGTAGGAGAATGATACATGGGAACGCTTACATTCATGCAGAGAAAGCAATTATGGGGTGGCTTTTGTGTAGCCATGCAAATCTCTATTTTGCAAGAAGTTAAAGAGAAATATATAGGAAAGCGTACCGTCATTTATAGAAACCAACTTTTGGGGGATGGTTTGTAGGCCTGCAAAACTCTACTTTGGAAGAAGGGGGAGAATCATATGGGGGACTGGGTACATTCACTCGGAGAAATCAACGATGGGGTTGTGGTTTGTAGGCATACTAAACTCTAGTTTGGAAGAAGGACGAGAATCATATATAGGAACGCTTACATTCATGCAGAGAAAGCAACTATGGAGTGATGTTTGTATGCCTACTAAACGATAGTTTGGAGGATGCTCGAGAGTCATATCTGGAAAGCTTACAGTCATTTAGAGAAAGCAACTCTCTGGGGGTGGTTCGTAGGCCTGCTAAACTCTATTTTCAATGAAGTGTTAGAATCATATGCAGGAACGCTTACATTCACTCAGAGAAAGCAACGTGGGGGTGGCCGTTTTTGAGCATACTAAACTCTACTTTGGAAGAGGTACGAGAGACATAAATACGAACGCTTACATTAACACAGAGAAAGCAAATATGGGGTGCTGTAATGCAGGCATGCTAAACTATAGATTGGAAGAAGTTAGAAAGCTGACAGTCACTTAGAGAAAGCAACTCTTGGCGGGTGATTTTTAGGTCTGCTAAATTGTATTTTGAAAGACGTACCAGAGTCATATACAAACGCTTACATTCATGCAGAGAAAGAAACTATGGGGTGATGTGTTTTTGGCATGCTAAACTGCAGTTTGAAAGGAGTTCCAGAGTGTTATATAGGATAGCTTACAGTCACCTAGAGAAAGCAACACTCGGGACAGCTTTGCAAGCCTCTAAACACTAATTAGCAGCAATTGTGAGAGTCAAACATGGGAACGCTTACATTCACGGAGAGAACACAACGTTTGGGTGGTGGTTTGTAGGCATAATAACTGTAGTTCGGAAGAAGTAGGAGAGTCATATATATGAACGGTTACATTCACGCAGAGAAAGAAACTGTTGGGTGGTGTATGTACGCATGTTAATCTATACTTTGGAGGAAGTTCGAGAGTCATGTCTGGGGAAAATTGCAGTCACTTAGAGAAAGCAACCATCGGGGGCCGTTTTGTAGATCTGCTAAATTCTATTTTGGAAGAAGAGTGAAAGTCATATGTGGGAACGCTTATGTTCACTCAGAGAAATCAACGATGGGGCAGTGTTTCGTTGGCATGCTAAACTGTAGTTTGGAAGAAGTTCGCGAGTCTTATATAAGAAAGCTTACAGTCACCTAGAGAAAGTAACTCTCGGCAGATTGTTTCTAAGCGTGCTAAACTCTAATTTGCATCAATTGTGAGAGTCAAACATGGGAACGCTTACATTCACTCAGAGAACGCAACGTTTGGGTGGTGGTTTGTAAGCATTCTCAACTGTATTTTGGAGGAAGTAGGAGAGTCATATATACGAATGCTTACATTCACGCAGAGAAAGCAACTCTGTGATCGTATTTTGTTGGCATGCTAAACTGTGGTTTGGAAGAAGTTCGAGAGCCTTATATAGGAAAGATTACAGTGACACAGAGAAAACAACTCTCTGTAGTTTGTTGGTAGGTCTGCTAAACTGTAATTTGGATGAAGTGTGAGAACGCTTGCATTCACTCAGAGAAAGAACTTTGTCGTGGTGGTTTGTAGGAATAACAACTGTAGTTCGAAGAAGTAGGAGAGTCATATATGAACGGTTACATTCACGCAGAGAAAGCAACTGTGGGGTGGCGTATGTAATCATCATAATCTGTAGTTTGGAGGAAGTTCGAGAGTCATATCTGGGGAAAATTAGAGTCATTTAGAGAAAGGAACCATCGGGGGCTGGTGTGTAGGTCTGCTAAATTCTATTTTGGAAAAAGAGTGAGAGTCATAGATGGGAACGCTTATGTTGACTCACAGAAATCAACGATGGGGCGCTGTATTGTTGGCATGCTAAACTGTAGTTTGGAAGAAGTTCGAGAGTCTTATATAGGAAAGTTTACAGTCACCTAGAGAAAGCAACTCACAGGAGGTGGTTTGTAGGCCGCTAAACTCTAATTTGGATGAAGTGAAACAGGCATACATGGATACGCTTCATTCACTCAGAGAAAGGTAAATTGGGGTGCCGGTTTGTAGGTATACTAACTCCAGTTTGGAAGAAGTACTAGAGTGATATATATGAACGCTTATATGGACGCAGAGAAAGCAACTATGGGGTGGTGTTTTGTAGGCCTGCTAAAATATAGTTTGGAAGAAGTTCGAAAGCAGACAGTCATTTAGAGAAAGCAACTCTTGGCGGTGGATTTTTAGGTCTGCTAAATTGTATTTTGAAAGAAGTACCAGTGTCATATATTCAAACGCTTACATTCATGCAGAGAAAGGAACTGTGGGGTGGTGTTTTCTAGGCGTGCTAAACTCTAGTTTGGACGAAGTTTGAGAATCACATATAAGAAAGCTTAGAGTCGCTTAAAGCAAATCTCTGGGTGTGGAATGTAGGCGTGCTAAACTCTATTTTGGTTTCGGAGTGAGAGTCATATACGGGAAGGCTTACATTCACTCAGAGAAAGCAACGATGGTGTGGTGGTTTGCAGGCATACTGAACTCTAGTTTGGAAGAAGTAGGAGAATGATACATGGGAACGCTTACATTCATGCAGAGAAAGCAATTATGGGGTGGCTTTTGTGTAGCCATGCAAATCTCTATTTTGCAAGAAGTTAAAGAGAAATATATAGGAAAGCGTACCGTCATTTATAGAAACCAACTTTTGGGGGATGGTTTGTAGGCCTGCAAAACTCTACTTTGGAAGAAGGGGGAGAATCATATGGGGGACTGGGTACATTCACTCGGAGAAATCAACGATGGGGTTGTGGTTTGTAGGCATACTAAACTCTAGTTTGGAAGAAGGACGAGAATCATATATAGGAACGCTTACATTCATGCAGAGAAAGCAACTATGGAGTGATGTTTGTATGCCTACTAAACGATAGTTTGGAGGATGCTCGAGAGTCATATCTGGAAAGCTTACAGTCATTTAGAGAAAGCAACTCTCTGGGGGTGGTTCGTAGGCCTGCTAAACTCTATTTTCAATGAAGTGTTAGAATCATATGCAGGAACGCTTACATTCACTCAGAGAAAGCAACGTGGGGGTGGCCGTTTTTGAGCATACTAAACTCTACTTTGGAAGAGGTACGAGAGACATAAATACGAACGCTTACATTAACACAGAGAAAGCAAATATGGGGTGCTGTAATGCAGGCATGCTAAACTATAGATTGGAAGAAGTTAGAAAGCTGACAGTCACTTAGAGAAAGCAACTCTTGGCGGGTGATTTTTAGGTCTGCTAAATTGTATTTTGAAAGACGTACCAGAGTCATATACAAACGCTTACATTCATGCAGAGAAAGAAACTATGGGGTGATGTGTTTTTGGCATGCTAAACTGCAGTTTGAAAGGAGTTCCAGAGTGTTATATAGGATAGCTTACAGTCACCTAGAGAAAGCAACACTCGGGACAGCTTTGCAAGCCTCTAAACACTAATTAGCAGCAATTGTGAGAGTCAAACATGGGAACGCTTACATTCACGGAGAGAACACAACGTTTGGGTGGTGGTTTGTAGGCATAATAACTGTAGTTCGGAAGAAGTAGGAGAGTCATATATATGAACGGTTACATTCACGCAGAGAAAGAAACTGTTGGGTGGTGTATGTACGCATGTTAATCTATACTTTGGAGGAAGTTCGAGAGTCATGTCTGGGGAAAATTGCAGTCACTTAGAGAAAGCAACCATCGGGGGCCGTTTTGTAGATCTGCTAAATTCTATTTTGGAAGAAGAGTGAAAGTCATATGTGGGAACGCTTATGTTCACTCAGAGAAATCAACGATGGGGCAGTGTTTCGTTGGCATGCTAAACTGTAGTTTGGAAGAAGTTCGCGAGTCTTATATAAGAAAGCTTACAGTCACCTAGAGAAAGTAACTCTCGGCAGATTGTTTCTAAGCGTGCTAAACTCTAATTTGCATCAATTGTGAGAGTCAAACATGGGAACGCTTACATTCACTCAGAGAACGCAACGTTTGGGTGGTGGTTTGTAAGCATTCTCAACTGTATTTTGGAGGAAGTAGGAGAGTCATATATACGAATGCTTACATTCACGCAGAGAAAGCAACTCTGTGATCGTATTTTGTTGGCATGCTAAACTGTGGTTTGGAAGAAGTTCGAGAGCCTTATATAGGAAAGATTACAGTGACACAGAGAAAACAACTCTCTGTAGTTTGTTGGTAGGTCTGCTAAACTGTAATTTGGATGAAGTGTGAGAACGCTTGCATTCACTCACAGAAAGAACTTTGTCGTGGTGGTTTGTAGGAATAACAACTGTAGTTCGAAGAAGTAGGAGAGTCATATATGAACGGTTACATTCACGCAGAGAAAGCAACTGTGGGGTGGCGTATGTAATCATCATAATCTGTAGTTTGGAGGAAGTTCGAGAGTCATATCTGGGGAAAATTAGAGTCATTTAGAGAAAGGAACCATCGGGGGCTGGTGTGTAGGTCTGCTAAATTCTATTTTGGAAAAAGAGTGAGAGTCATAGATGGGAACGCTTATGTTGACTCACAGAAATCAACGATGGGGCGCTGTATTGTTGGCATGCTAAACTGTAGTTTGGAAGAAGTTCGAGAGTCTTATATAGGAAAGTTTACAGTCACCTAGAGAAAGCAACTCACAGGAGGTGGTTTGTAGGCCGCTAAACTCTAATTTGGATGAAGTGAAACAGGCATACATGGATACGCTTCATTCACTCAGAGAAAGGTAAATTGGGGTGCCGGTTTGTAGGTATACTAACTCCAGTTTGGAAGAAGTACTAGAGTGATATATATGAACGCTTATATGGACGCAGAGAAAGCAACTATGGGGTGGTGTTTTGTAGGCCTGCTAAAATATAGTTTGGAAGAAGTTCGAAAGCAGACAGTCATTTAGAGAAAGCAACTCTTGGCGGTGGATTTTTAGGTCTGCTAAATTGTATTTTGAAAGAAGTACCAGTGTCATATATTCAAACGCTTACATTCATGCAGAGAAAGGAACTGTGGGGTGGTGTTTTCTAGGCGTGCTAAACTCTAGTTTGGACGAAGTTTGAGAATCACATATAAGAAAGCTTAGAGTCGCTTAAAGCAAATCTCTGGGTGTGGAATGTAGGCGTGCTAAACTCTATTTTGGTTTCGGAGTGAGAGTCATATACGGGAAGGCTTACATTCACTCAGAGAAAGCAACGATGGTGTGGTGGTTTGCAGGCATACTGAACTCTAGTTTGGAAGAAGTAGGAGAATGATACATGGGAACGCTTACATTCATGCAGAGAAAGCAATTATGGGGTGGCTTTTGTGTAGCCATGCAAATCTCTATTTTGCAAGAAGTTAAAGAGAAATATATAGGAAAGCGTACCGTCATTTATAGAAACCAACTTTTGGGGGATGGTTTGTAGGCCTGCAAAACTCTACTTTGGAAGAAGGGGGAGAATCATATGGGGGACTGGGTACATTCACTCGGAGAAATCAACGATGGGGTTGTGGTTTGTAGGCATACTAAACTCTAGTTTGGAAGAAGGACGAGAATCATATATAGGAACGCTTACATTCATGCAGAGAAAGCAACTATGGAGTGATGTTTGTATGCCTACTAAACGATAGTTTGGAGGATGCTCGAGAGTCATATCTGGAAAGCTTACAGTCATTTAGAGAAAGCAACTCTCTGGGGGTGGTTCGTAGGCCTGCTAAACTCTATTTTCAATGAAGTGTTAGAATCATATGCAGGAACGCTTACATTCACTCAGAGAAAGCAACGTGGGGGTGGCCGTTTTTGAGCATACTAAACTCTACTTTGGAAGAGGTACGAGAGACATAAATACGAACGCTTACATTAACACAGAGAAAGCAAATATGGGGTGCTGTAATGCAGGCATGCTAAACTATAGATTGGAAGAAGTTAGAAAGCTGACAGTCACTTAGAGAAAGCAACTCTTGGCGGGTGATTTTTAGGTCTGCTAAATTGTATTTTGAAAGACGTACCAGAGTCATATACAAACGCTTACATTCATGCAGAGAAAGAAACTATGGGGTGATGTGTTTTTGGCATGCTAAACTGCAGTTTGAAAGGAGTTCCAGAGTGTTATATAGGATAGCTTACAGTCACCTAGAGAAAGCAACACTCGGGACAGCTTTGCAAGCCTCTAAACACTAATTAGCAGCAATTGTGAGAGTCAAACATGGGAACGCTTACATTCACGGAGAGAACACAACGTTTGGGTGGTGGTTTGTAGGCATAATAACTGTAGTTCGGAAGAAGTAGGAGAGTCATATATATGAACGGTTACATTCACGCAGAGAAAGAAACTGTTGGGTGGTGTATGTACGCATGTTAATCTATACTTTGGAGGAAGTTCGAGAGTCATGTCTGGGGAAAATTGCAGTCACTTAGAGAAAGCAACCATCGGGGGCCGTTTTGTAGATCTGCTAAATTCTATTTTGGAAGAAGAGTGAAAGTCATATGTGGGAACGCTTATGTTCACTCAGAGAAATCAACGATGGGGCAGTGTTTCGTTGGCATGCTAAACTGTAGTTTGGAAGAAGTTCGCGAGTCTTATATAAGAAAGCTTACAGTCACCTAGAGAAAGTAACTCTCGGCAGATTGTTTCTAAGCGTGCTAAACTCTAATTTGCATCAATTGTGAGAGTCAAACATGGGAACGCTTACATTCACTCAGAGAACGCAACGTTTGGGTGGTGGTTTGTAAGCATTCTCAACTGTATTTTGGAGGAAGTAGGAGAGTCATATATACGAATGCTTACATTCACGCAGAGAAAGCAACTCTGTGATCGTATTTTGTTGGCATGCTAAACTGTGGTTTGGAAGAAGTTCGAGAGCCTTATATAGGAAAGATTACAGTGACACAGAGAAAACAACTCTCTGTAGTTTGTTGGTAGGTCTGCTAAACTGTAATTTGGATGAAGTGTGAGAACGCTTGCATTCACTCACAGAAAGAACTTTGTCGTGGTGGTTTGTAGGAATAACAACTGTAGTTCGAAGAAGTAGGAGAGTCATATATGAACGGTTACATTCACGCAGAGAAAGCAACTGTGGGGTGGCGTATGTAATCATCATAATCTGTAGTTTGGAGGAAGTTCGAGAGTCATATCTGGGGAAAATTAGAGTCATTTAGAGAAAGGAACCATCGGGGGCTGGTGTGTAGGTCTGCTAAATTCTATTTTGGAAAAAGAGTGAGAGTCATAGATGGGAACGCTTATGTTGACTCACAGAAATCAACGATGGGGCGCTGTATTGTTGGCATGCTAAACTGTAGTTTGGAAGAAGTTCGAGAGTCTTATATAGGAAAGTTTACAGTCACCTAGAGAAAGCAACTCACAGGAGGTGGTTTGTAGGCCGCTAAACTCTAATTTGGATGAAGTGAAACAGGCATACATGGATACGCTTCATTCACTCAGAGAAAGGTAAATTGGGGTGCCGGTTTGTAGGTATACTAACTCCAGTTTGGAAGAAGTACTAGAGTGATATATATGAACGCTTATATGGACGCAGAGAAAGCAACTATGGGGTGGTGTTTTGTAGGCCTGCTAAAATATAGTTTGGAAGAAGTTCGAAAGCAGACAGTCATTTAGAGAAAGCAACTCTTGGCGGTGGATTTTTAGGTCTGCTAAATTGTATTTTGAAAGAAGTACCAGTGTCATATATTCAAACGCTTACATTCATGCAGAGAAAGGAACTGTGGGGTGGTGTTTTCTAGGCGTGCTAAACTCTAGTTTGGACGAAGTTTGAGAATCACATATAAGAAAGCTTAGAGTCGCTTAAAGCAAATCTCTGGGTGTGGAATGTAGGCGTGCTAAACTCTATTTTGGTTTCGGAGTGAGAGTCATATACGGGAAGGCTTACATTCACTCAGAGAAAGCAACGATGGTGTGGTGGTTTGCAGGCATACTGAACTCTAGTTTGGAAGAAGTAGGAGAATGATACATGGGAACGCTTACATTCATGCAGAGAAAGCAATTATGGGGTGGCTTTTGTGTAGCCATGCAAATCTCTATTTTGCAAGAAGTTAAAGAGAAATATATAGGAAAGCGTACCGTCATTTATAGAAACCAACTTTTGGGGGATGGTTTGTAGGCCTGCAAAACTCTACTTTGGAAGAAGGGGGAGAATCATATGGGGGACTGGGTACATTCACTCGGAGAAATCAATGATGGGGTTGTGGTTTGTAGGCATACTAAACTCTAGTTTGGAAGAAGGACGAGAATCATATATAGGAACGCTTACATTCATGCAGAGAAAGCAACTATGGAGTGATGTTTGTATGCCTACTAAACGATAGTTTGGAGGATGCTCGAGAGTCATATCTGGAAAGCTTACAGTCATTTAGAGAAAGCAACTCTCTGGGGGTGGTTCGTAGGCCTGCTAAACTCTATTTTCAATGAAGTGTTAGAATCATATGCAGGAACGCTTACATTCACTCAGAGAAAGCAACGTGGGGGTGGCCGTTTTTGAGCATACTAAACTCTACTTTGGAAGAGGTACGAGAGACATAAATACGAACGCTTACATTAACACAGAGAAAGCAAATATGGGGTGCTGTAATGCAGGCATGCTAAACTATAGATTGGAAGAAGTTAGAAAGCTGACAGTCACTTAGAGAAAGCAACTCTTGGCGGGTGATTTTTAGGTCTGCTAAATTGTATTTTGAAAGACGTACCAGAGTCATATACAAACGCTTACATTCATGCAGAGAAAGAAACTATGGGGTGATGTGTTTTTGGCATGCTAAACTGCAGTTTGAAAGGAGTTCCAGAGTGTTATATAGGATAGCTTACAGTCACCTAGAGAAAGCAACACTCGGGACAGCTTTGCAAGCCTCTAAACACTAATTAGCAGCAATTGTGAGAGTCAAACATGGGAACGCTTACATTCACGGAGAGAACACAACGTTTGGGTGGTGGTTTGTAGGCATAATAACTGTAGTTCGGAAGAAGTAGGAGAGTCATATATATGAACGGTTACATTCACGCAGAGAAAGAAACTGTTGGGTGGTGTATGTACGCATGTTAATCTATACTTTGGAGGAAGTTCGAGAGTCATGTCTGGGGAAAATTGCAGTCACTTAGAGAAAGCAACCATCGGGGGCCGTTTTGTAGATCTGCTAAATTCTATTTTGGAAGAAGAGTGAAAGTCATATGTGGGAACGCTTATGTTCACTCAGAGAAATCAACGATGGGGCAGTGTTTCGTTGGCATGCTAAACTGTAGTTTGGAAGAAGTTCGCGAGTCTTATATAAGAAAGCTTACAGTCACCTAGAGAAAGTAACTCTCGGCAGATTGTTTCTAAGCGTGCTAAACTCTAATTTGCATCAATTGTGAGAGTCAAACATGGGAACGCTTACATTCACTCAGAGAACGCAACGTTTGGGTGGTGGTTTGTAAGCATTCTCAACTGTATTTTGGAGGAAGTAGGAGAGTCATATATACGAATGCTTACATTCACGCAGAGAAAGCAACTCTGTGATCGTATTTTGTTGGCATGCTAAACTGTGGTTTGGAAGAAGTTCGAGAGCCTTATATAGGAAAGATTACAGTGACACAGAGAAAACAACTCTCTGTAGTTTGTTGGTAGGTCTGCTAAACTGTAATTTGGATGAAGTGTGAGAACGCTTGCATTCACTCACAGAAAGAACTTTGTCGTGGTGGTTTGTAGGAATAACAACTGTAGTTCGAAGAAGTAGGAGAGTCATATATGAACGGTTACATTCACGCAGAGAAAGCAACTGTGGGGTGGCGTATGTAATCATCATAATCTGTAGTTTGGAGGAAGTTCGAGAGTCATATCTGGGGAAAATTAGAGTCATTTAGAGAAAGGAACCATCGGGGGCTGGTGTGTAGGTCTGCTAAATTCTATTTTGGAAAAAGAGTGAGAGTCATAGATGGGAACGCTTATGTTGACTCACAGAAATCAACGATGGGGCGCTGTATTGTTGGCATGCTAAACTGTAGTTTGGAAGAAGTTCGAGAGTCTTATATAGGAAAGTTTACAGTCACCTAGAGAAAGCAACTCACAGGAGGTGGTTTGTAGGCCGCTAAACTCTAATTTGGATGAAGTGAAACAGGCATACATGGATACGCTTCATTCACTCAGAGAAAGGTAAATTGGGGTGCCGGTTTGTAGGTATACTAACTCCAGTTTGGAAGAAGTACTAGAGTGATATATATGAACGCTTATATGGACGCAGAGAAAGCAACTATGGGGTGGTGTTTTGTAGGCCTGCTAAAATATAGTTTGGAAGAAGTTCGAAAGCAGACAGTCATTTAGAGAAAGCAACTCTTGGCGGTGGATTTTTAGGTCTGCTAAATTGTATTTTGAAAGAAGTACCAGTGTCATATATTCAAACGCTTACATTCATGCAGAGAAAGGAACTGTGGGGTGGTGTTTTCTAGGCGTGCTAAACTCTAGTTTGGACGAAGTTTGAGAATCACATATAAGAAAGCTTAGAGTCGCTTAAAGCAAATCTCTGGGTGTGGAATGTAGGCGTGCTAAACTCTATTTTGGTTTCGGAGTGAGAGTCATATACGGGAAGGCTTACATTCACTCAGAGAAAGCAACGATGGTGTGGTGGTTTGCAGGCATACTGAACTCTAGTTTGGAAGAAGTAGGAGAATGATACATGGGAACGCTTACATTCATGCAGAGAAAGCAATTATGGGGTGGCTTTTGTGTAGCCATGCAAATCTCTATTTTGCAAGAAGTTAAAGAGAAATATATAGGAAAGCGTACCGTCATTTATAGAAACCAACTTTTGGGGGATGGTTTGTAGGCCTGCAAAACTCTACTTTGGAAGAAGGGGGAGAATCATATGGGGGACTGGGTACATTCACTCGGAGAAATCAACGATGGGGTTGTGGTTTGTAGGCATACTAAACTCTAGTTTGGAAGAAGGACGAGAATCATATATAGGAACGCTTACATTCATGCAGAGAAAGCAACTATGGAGTGATGTTTGTATGCCTACTAAACGATAGTTTGGAGGATGCTCGAGAGTCATATCTGGAAAGCTTACAGTCATTTAGAGAAAGCAACTCTCTGGGGGTGGTTCGTAGGCCTGCTAAACTCTATTTTCAATGAAGTGTTAGAATCATATGCAGGAACGCTTACATTCACTCAGAGAAAGCAACGTGGGGGTGGCCGTTTTTGAGCATACTAAACTCTACTTTGGAAGAGGTACGAGAGACATAAATACGAACGCTTACATTAACACAGAGAAAGCAAATATGGGGTGCTGTAATGCAGGCATGCTAAACTATAGATTGGAAGAAGTTAGAAAGCTGACAGTCACTTAGAGAAAGCAACTCTTGGCGGGTGATTTTTAGGTCTGCTAAATTGTATTTTGAAAGACGTACCAGAGTCATATACAAACGCTTACATTCATGCAGAGAAAGAAACTATGGGGTGATGTGTTTTTGGCATGCTAAACTGCAGTTTGAAAGGAGTTCCAGAGTGTTATATAGGATAGCTTACAGTCACCTAGAGAAAGCAACACTCGGGACAGCTTTGCAAGCCTCTAAACACTAATTAGCAGCAATTGTGAGAGTCAAACATGGGAACGCTTACATTCACGGAGAGAACACAACGTTTGGGTGGTGGTTTGTAGGCATAATAACTGTAGTTCGGAAGAAGTAGGAGAGTCATATATATGAACGGTTACATTCACGCAGAGAAAGAAACTGTTGGGTGGTGTATGTACGCATGTTAATCTATACTTTGGAGGAAGTTCGAGAGTCATGTCTGGGGAAAATTGCAGTCACTTAGAGAAAGCAACCATCGGGGGCCGTTTTGTAGATCTGCTAAATTCTATTTTGGAAGAAGAGTGAAAGTCATATGTGGGAACGCTTATGTTCACTCAGAGAAATCAACGATGGGGCAGTGTTTCGTTGGCATGCTAAACTGTAGTTTGGAAGAAGTTCGCGAGTCTTATATAAGAAAGCTTACAGTCACCTAGAGAAAGTAACTCTCGGCAGATTGTTTCTAAGCGTGCTAAACTCTAATTTGCATCAATTGTGAGAGTCAAACATGGGAACGCTTACATTCACTCAGAGAACGCAACGTTTGGGTGGTGGTTTGTAAGCATTCTCAACTGTATTTTGGAGGAAGTAGGAGAGTCATATATACGAATGCTTACATTCACGCAGAGAAAGCAACTCTGTGATCGTATTTTGTTGGCATGCTAAACTGTGGTTTGGAAGAAGTTCGAGAGCCTTATATAGGAAAGATTACAGTGACACAGAGAAAACAACTCTCTGTAGTTTGTTGGTAGGTCTGCTAAACTGTAATTTGGATGAAGTGTGAGAACGCTTGCATTCACTCAGAGAAAGAACTTTGTCGTGGTGGTTTGTAGGAATAACAACTGTAGTTCGAAGAAGTAGGAGAGTCATATATGAACGGTTACATTCACGCAGAGAAAGCAACTGTGGGGTGGCGTATGTAATCATCATAATCTGTAGTTTGGAGGAAGTTCGAGAGTCATATCTGGGGAAAATTAGAGTCATTTAGAGAAAGGAACCATCGGGGGCTGGTGTGTAGGTCTGCTAAATTCTATTTTGGAAAAAGAGTGAGAGTCATAGATGGGAACGCTTATGTTGACTCACAGAAATCAACGATGGGGCGCTGTATTGTTGGCATGCTAAACTGTAGTTTGGAAGAAGTTCGAGAGTCTTATATAGGAAAGTTTACAGTCACCTAGAGAAAGCAACTCACAGGAGGTGGTTTGTAGGCCGCTAAACTCTAATTTGGATGAAGTGAAACAGGCATACATGGATACGCTTCATTCACTCAGAGAAAGGTAAATTGGGGTGCCGGTTTGTAGGTATACTAACTCCAGTTTGGAAGAAGTACTAGAGTGATATATATGAACGCTTATATGGACGCAGAGAAAGCAACTATGGGGTGGTGTTTTGTAGGCCTGCTAAAATATAGTTTGGAAGAAGTTCGAAAGCAGACAGTCATTTAGAGAAAGCAACTCTTGGCGGTGGATTTTTAGGTCTGCTAAATTGTATTTTGAAAGAAGTACCAGTGTCATATATTCAAACGCTTACATTCATGCAGAGAAAGGAACTGTGGGGTGGTGTTTTCTAGGCGTGCTAAACTCTAGTTTGGACGAAGTTTGAGAATCACATATAAGAAAGCTTAGAGTCGCTTAAAGCAAATCTCTGGGTGTGGAATGTAGGCGTGCTAAACTCTATTTTGGTTTCGGAGTGAGAGTCATATACGGGAAGGCTTACATTCACTCAGAGAAAGCAACGATGGTGTGGTGGTTTGCAGGCATACTGAACTCTAGTTTGGAAGAAGTAGGAGAATGATACATGGGAACGCTTACATTCATGCAGAGAAAGCAATTATGGGGTGGCTTTTGTGTAGCCATGCAAATCTCTATTTTGCAAGAAGTTAAAGAGAAATATATAGGAAAGCGTACCGTCATTTATAGAAACCAACTTTTGGGGGATGGTTTGTAGGCCTGCAAAACTCTACTTTGGAAGAAGGGGGAGAATCATATGGGGGACTGGGTACATTCACTCGGAGAAATCAACGATGGGGTTGTGGTTTGTAGGCATACTAAACTCTAGTTTGGAAGAAGGACGAGAATCATATATAGGAACGCTTACATTCATGCAGAGAAAGCAACTATGGAGTGATGTTTGTATGCCTACTAAATGATAGTTTGGAGGATGCTCGAGAGTCATATCTGGAAAGCTTACAGTCATTTAGAGAAAGCAACTCTCTGGGGGTGGTTCGTAGGCCTGCTAAACTCTATTTTCAATGAAGTGTTAGAATCATATGCAGGAACGCTTACATTCACTCAGAGAAAGCAACGTGGGGGTGGCCGTTTTTGAGCATACTAAACTCTACTTTGGAAGAGGTACGAGAGACATAAATACGAACGCTTACATTAACACAGAGAAAGCAAATATGGGGTGCTGTAATGCAGGCATGCTAAACTATAGATTGGAAGAAGTTAGAAAGCTGACAGTCACTTAGAGAAAGCAACTCTTGGCGGGTGATTTTTAGGTCTGCTAAATTGTATTTTGAAAGACGTACCAGAGTCATATACAAACGCTTACATTCATGCAGAGAAAGAAACTATGGGGTGATGTGTTTTTGGCATGCTAAACTGCAGTTTGAAAGGAGTTCCAGAGTGTTATATAGGATAGCTTACAGTCACCTAGAGAAAGCAACACTCGGGACAGCTTTGCAAGCCTCTAAACACTAATTAGCAGCAATTGTGAGAGTCAAACATGGGAACGCTTACATTCACGGAGAGAACACAACGTTTGGGTGGTGGTTTGTAGGCATAATAACTGTAGTTCGGAAGAAGTAGGAGAGTCATATATATGAACGGTTACATTCACGCAGAGAAAGAAACTGTTGGGTGGTGTATGTACGCATGTTAATCTATACTTTGGAGGAAGTTCGAGAGTCATGTCTGGGGAAAATTGCAGTCACTTAGAGAAAGCAACCATCGGGGGCCGTTTTGTAGATCTGCTAAATTCTATTTTGGAAGAAGAGTGAAAGTCATATGTGGGAACGCTTATGTTCACTCAGAGAAATCAACGATGGGGCAGTGTTTCATTGGCATGCTAAACTGTAGTTTGGAAGAAGTTCGCGAGTCTTATATAAGAAAGCTTACAGTCACCTAGAGAAAGTAACTCTCGGCAGATTGTTTCTAAGCGTGCTAAACTCTAATTTGCATCAATTGTGAGAGTCAAACATGGGAACGCTTACATTCACTCAGAGAACGCAACGTTTGGGTGGTGGTTTGTAAGCATTCTCAACTGTATTTTGGAGGAAGTAGGAGAGTCATATATACGAATGCTTACATTCACGCAGAGAAAGCAACTCTGTGATCGTATTTTGTTGGCATGCTAAACTGTGGTTTGGAAGAAGTTCGAGAGCCTTATATAGGAAAGATTACAGTGACACAGAGAAAACAACTCTCTGTAGTTTGTTGGTAGGTCTGCTAAACTGTAATTTGGATGAAGTGTGAGAACGCTTGCATTCACTCAGAGAAAGAACTTTGTCGTGGTGGTTTGTAGGAATAACAACTGTAGTTCGAAGAAGTAGGAGAGTCATATATGAACGGTTACATTCACGCAGAGAAAGCAACTGTGGGGTGGCGTATGTAATCATCATAATCTGTAGTTTGGAGGAAGTTCGAGAGTCATATCTGGGGAAAATTAGAGTCATTTAGAGAAAGGAACCATCGGGGGCTGGTGTGTAGGTCTGCTAAATTCTATTTTGGAAAAAGAGTGAGAGTCATAGATGGGAACGCTTATGTTGACTCACAGAAATCAACGATGGGGCGCTGTATTGTTGGCATGCTAAACTGTAGTTTGGAAGAAGTTCGAGAGTCTTATATAGGAAAGTTTACAGTCACCTAGAGAAAGCAACTCACAGGAGGTGGTTTGTAGGCCGCTAAACTCTAATTTGGATGAAGTGAAACAGGCATACATGGATACGCTTCATTCACTCAGAGAAAGGTAAATTGGGGTGCCGGTTTGTAGGTATACTAACTCCAGTTTGGAAGAAGTACTAGAGTGATATATATGAACGCTTATATGGACGCAGAGAAAGCAACTATGGGGTGGTGTTTTGTAGGCCTGCTAAAATATAGTTTGGAAGAAGTTCGAAAGCAGACAGTCATTTAGAGAAAGCAACTCTTGGCGGTGGATTTTTAGGTCTGCTAAATTGTATTTTGAAAGAAGTACCAGTGTCATATATTCAAACGCTTACATTCATGCAGAGAAAGGAACTGTGGGGTGGTGTTTTCTAGGCGTGCTAAACTCTAGTTTGGACGAAGTTTGAGAATCACATATAAGAAAGCTTAGAGTCGCTTAAAGCAAATCTCTGGGTGTGGAATGTAGGCGTGCTAAACTCTATTTTGGTTTCGGAGTGAGAGTCATATACGGGAAGGCTTACATTCACTCAGAGAAAGCAACGATGGTGTGGTGGTTTGCAGGCATACTGAACTCTAGTTTGGAAGAAGTAGGAGAATGATACATGGGAACGCTTACATTCATGCAGAGAAAGCAATTATGGGGTGGCTTTTGTGTAGCCATGCAAATCTCTATTTTGCAAGAAGTTAAAGAGAAATATATAGGAAAGCGTACCGTCATTTATAGAAACCAACTTTTGGGGGATGGTTTGTAGGCCTGCAAAACTCTACTTTGGAAGAAGGGGGAGAATCATATGGGGGACTGGGTACATTCACTCGGAGAAATCAACGATGGGGTTGTGGTTTGTAGGCATACTAAACTCTAGTTTGGAAGAAGGACGAGAATCATATATAGGAACGCTTACATTCATGCAGAGAAAGCAACTATGGAGTGATGTTTGTATGCCTACTAAACGATAGTTTGGAGGATGCTCGAGAGTCATATCTGGAAAGCTTACAGTCATTTAGAGAAAGCAACTCTCTGGGGGTGGTTCGTAGGCCTGCTAAACTCTATTTTCAATGAAGTGTTAGAATCATATGCAGGAACGCTTACATTCACTCAGAGAAAGCAACGTGGGGGTGGCCGTTTTTGAGCATACTAAACTCTACTTTGGAAGAGGTACGAGAGACATAAATACGAACGCTTACATTAACACAGAGAAAGCAAATATGGGGTGCTGTAATGCAGGCATGCTAAACTATAGATTGGAAGAAGTTAGAAAGCTGACAGTCACTTAGAGAAAGCAACTCTTGGCGGGTGATTTTTAGGTCTGCTAAATTGTATTTTGAAAGACGTACCAGAGTCATATACAAACGCTTACATTCATGCAGAGAAAGAAACTATGGGGTGATGTGTTTTTGGCATGCTAAACTGCAGTTTGAAAGGAGTTCCAGAGTGTTATATAGGATAGCTTACAGTCACCTAGAGAAAGCAACACTCGGGACAGCTTTGCAAGCCTCTAAACACTAATTAGCAGCAATTGTGAGAGTCAAACATGGGAACGCTTACATTCACGGAGAGAACACAACGTTTGGGTGGTGGTTTGTAGGCATAATAACTGTAGTTCGGAAGAAGTAGGAGAGTCATATATATGAACGGTTACATTCACGCAGAGAAAGAAACTGTTGGGTGGTGTATGTACGCATGTTAATCTATACTTTGGAGGAAGTTCGAGAGTCATGTCTGGGGAAAATTGCAGTCACTTAGAGAAAGCAACCATCGGGGGCCGTTTTGTAGATCTGCTAAATTCTATTTTGGAAGAAGAGTGAAAGTCATATGTGGGAACGCTTATGTTCACTCAGAGAAATCAACGATGGGGCAGTGTTTTGTTGGCATGCTAAACTGTAGTTTGGAAGAAGTTCGCGAGTCTTATATAAGAAAGCTTACAGTCACCTAGAGAAAGTAACTCTCGGCAGATTGTTTCTAAGCGTGCTAAACTCTAATTTGCATCAATTGTGAGAGTCAAACATGGGAACGCTTACATTCACTCAGAGAACGCAACGTTTGGGTGGTGGTTTGTAAGCATTCTCAACTGTATTTTGGAGGAAGTAGGAGAGTCATATATACGAATGCTTACATTCACGCAGAGAAAGCAACTCTGTGATCGTATTTTGTTGGCATGCTAAACTGTGGTTTGGAAGAAGTTCGAGAGCCTTATATAGGAAAGATTACAGTGACACAGAGAAAACAACTCTCTGTAGTTTGTTGGTAGGTCTGCTAAACTGTAATTTGGATGAAGTGTGAGAACGCTTGCATTCACTCAGAGAAAGAACTTTGTCGTGGTGGTTTGTAGGAATAACAACTGTAGTTCGAAGAAGTAGGAGAGTCATATATGAACGGTTACATTCACGCAGAGAAAGCAACTGTGGGGTGGCGTATGTAATCATCATAATCTGTAGTTTGGAGGAAGTTCGAGAGTCATATCTGGGGAAAATTAGAGTCATTTAGAGAAAGGAACCATCGGGGGCTGGTGTGTAGGTCTGCTAAATTCTATTTTGGAAAAAGAGTGAGAGTCATAGATGGGAACGCTTATGTTGACTCACAGAAATCAACGATGGGGCGCTGTATTGTTGGCATGCTAAACTGTAGTTTGGAAGAAGTTCGAGAGTCTTATATAGGAAAGTTTACAGTCACCTAGAGAAAGCAACTCACAGGAGGTGGTTTGTAGGCCGCTAAACTCTAATTTGGATGAAGTGAAACAGGCATACATGGATACGCTTCATTCACTCAGAGAAAGGTAAATTGGGGTGCCGGTTTGTAGGTATACTAACTCCAGTTTGGAAGAAGTACTAGAGTGATATATATGAACGCTTATATGGACGCAGAGAAAGCAACTATGGGGTGGTGTTTTGTAGGCCTGCTAAAATATAGTTTGGAAGAAGTTCGAAAGCAGACAGTCATTTAGAGAAAGCAACTCTTGGCGGTGGATTTTTAGGTCTGCTAAATTGTATTTTGAAAGAAGTACCAGTGTCATATATTCAAACGCTTACATTCATGCAGAGAAAGGAACTGTGGGGTGGTGTTTTCTAGGCGTGCTAAACTCTAGTTTGGACGAAGTTTGAGAATCACATATAAGAAAGCTTAGAGTCGCTTAAAGCAAATCTCTGGGTGTGGAATGTAGGCGTGCTAAACTCTATTTTGGTTTCGGAGTGAGAGTCATATACGGGAAGGCTTACATTCACTCAGAGAAAGCAACGATGGTGTGGTGGTTTGCAGGCATACTGAACTCTAGTTTGGAAGAAGTAGGAGAATGATACATGGGAACGCTTACATTCATGCAGAGAAAGCAATTATGGGGTGGCTTTTGTGTAGCCATGCAAATCTCTATTTTGCAAGAAGTTAAAGAGAAATATATAGGAAAGCGTACCGTCATTTATAGAAACCAACTTTTGGGGGATGGTTTGTAGGCCTGCAAAACTCTACTTTGGAAGAAGGGGGAGAATCATATGGGGGACTGGGTACATTCACTCGGAGAAATCAACGATGGGGTTGTGGTTTGTAGGCATACTAAACTCTAGTTTGGAAGAAGGACGAGAATCATATATAGGAACGCTTACATTCATGCAGAGAAAGCAACTATGGAGTGATGTTTGTATGCCTACTAAACGATAGTTTGGAGGATGCTCGAGAGTCATATCTGGAAAGCTTACAGTCATTTAGAGAAAGCAACTCTCTGGGGGTGGTTCGTAGGCCTGCTAAACTCTATTTTCAATGAAGTGTTAGAATCATATGCAGGAACGCTTACATTCACTCAGAGAAAGCAACGTGGGGGTGGCCGTTTTTGAGCATACTAAACTCTACTTTGGAAGAGGTACGAGAGACATAAATACGAACGCTTACATTAACACAGAGAAAGCAAATATGGGGTGCTGTAATGCAGGCATGCTAAACTATAGATTGGAAGAAGTTAGAAAGCTGACAGTCACTTAGAGAAAGCAACTCTTGGCGGGTGATTTTTAGGTCTGCTAAATTGTATTTTGAAAGACGTACCAGAGTCATATACAAACGCTTACATTCATGCAGAGAAAGAAACTATGGGGTGATGTGTTTTTGGCATGCTAAACTGCAGTTTGAAAGGAGTTCCAGAGTGTTATATAGGATAGCTTACAGTCACCTAGAGAAAGCAACACTCGGGACAGCTTTGCAAGCCTCTAAACACTAATTAGCAGCAATTGTGAGAGTCAAACATGGGAACGCTTACATTCACGGAGAGAACACAACGTTTGGGTGGTGGTTTGTAGGCATAATAACTGTAGTTCGGAAGAAGTAGGAGAGTCATATATATGAACGGTTACATTCACGCAGAGAAAGAAACTGTTGGGTGGTGTATGTACGCATGTTAATCTATACTTTGGAGGAAGTTCGAGAGTCATGTCTGGGGAAAATTGCAGTCACTTAGAGAAAGCAACCATCGGGGGCCGTTTTGTAGATCTGCTAAATTCTATTTTGGAAGAAGAGTGAAAGTCATATGTGGGAACGCTTATGTTCACTCAGAGAAATCAACGATGGGGCAGTGTTTCGTTGGCATGCTAAACTGTAGTTTGGAAGAAGTTCGCGAGTCTTATATAAGAAAGCTTACAGTCACCTAGAGAAAGTAACTCTCGGCAGATTGTTTCTAAGCGTGCTAAACTCTAATTTGCATCAATTGTGAGAGTCAAACATGGGAACGCTTACATTCACTCAGAGAACGCAACGTTTGGGTGGTGGTTTGTAAGCATTCTCAACTGTATTTTGGAGGAAGTAGGAGAGTCATATATACGAATGCTTACATTCACGCAGAGAAAGCAACTCTGTGATCGTATTTTGTTGGCATGCTAAACTGTGGTTTGGAAGAAGTTCGAGAGCCTTATATAGGAAAGATTACAGTGACACAGAGAAAACAACTCTCTGTAGTTTGTTGGTAGGTCTGCTAAACTGTAATTTGGATGAAGTGTGAGAACGCTTGCATTCACTCAGAGAAAGAACTTTGTCGTGGTGGTTTGTAGGAATAACAACTGTAGTTCGAAGAAGTAGGAGAGTCATATATGAACGGTTACATTCACGCAGAGAAAGCAACTGTGGGGTGGCGTATGTAATCATCATAATCTGTAGTTTGGAGGAAGTTCGAGAGTCATATCTGGGGAAAATTAGAGTCATTTAGAGAAAGGAACCATCGGGGGCTGGTGTGTAGGTCTGCTAAATTCTATTTTGGAAAAAGAGTGAGAGTCATAGATGGGAACGCTTATGTTGACTCACAGAAATCAACGATGGGGCGCTGTATTGTTGGCATGCTAAACTGTAGTTTGGAAGAAGTTCGAGAGTCTTATATAGGAAAGTTTACAGTCACCTAGAGAAAGCAACTCACAGGAGGTGGTTTGTAGGCCGCTAAACTCTAATTTGGATGAAGTGAAACAGGCATACATGGATACGCTTCATTCACTCAGAGAAAGGTAAATTGGGGTGCCGGTTTGTAGGTATACTAACTCCAGTTTGGAAGAAGTACTAGAGTGATATATATGAACGCTTATATGGACGCAGAGAAAGCAACTATGGGGTGGTGTTTTGTAGGCCTGCTAAAATATAGTTTGGAAGAAGTTCGAAAGCAGACAGTCATTTAGAGAAAGCAACTCTTGGCGGTGGATTTTTAGGTCTGCTAAATTGTATTTTGAAAGAAGTACCAGTGTCATATATTCAAACGCTTACATTCATGCAGAGAAAGGAACTGTGGGGTGGTGTTTTCTAGGCGTGCTAAACTCTAGTTTGGACGAAGTTTGAGAATCACATATAAGAAAGCTTAGAGTCGCTTAAAGCAAATCTCTGGGTGTGGAATGTAGGCGTGCTAAACTCTATTTTGGTTTCGGAGTGAGAGTCATATACGGGAAGGCTTACATTCACTCAGAGAAAGCAACGATGGTGTGGTGGTTTGCAGGCATACTGAACTCTAGTTTGGAAGAAGTAGGAGAATGATACATGGGAACGCTTACATTCATGCAGAGAAAGCAATTATGGGGTGGCTTTTGTGTAGCCATGCAAATCTCTATTTTGCAAGAAGTTAAAGAGAAATACATAGGAAAGCGTACCGTCATTTATAGAAACCAACTTTTGGGGGATGGTTTGTAGGCCTGCAAAACTCTACTTTGGAAGAAGGGGGAGAATCATATGGGGGACTGGGTACATTCACTCGGAGAAATCAACGATGGGGTTGTGGTTTGTAGGCATACTAAACTCTAGTTTGGAAGAAGGACGAGAATCATATATAGGAACGCTTACATTCATGCAGAGAAAGCAACTATGGAGTGATGTTTGTATGCCTACTAAACGATAGTTTGGAGGATGCTCGAGAGTCATATCTGGAAAGCTTACAGTCATTTAGAGAAAGCAACTCTCTGGGGGTGGTTCGTAGGCCTGCTAAACTCTATTTTCAATGAAGTGTTAGAATCATATGCAGGAACGCTTACATTCACTCAGAGAAAGCAACGTGGGGGTGGCCGTTTTTGAGCATACTAAACTCTACTTTGGAAGAGGTACGAGAGACATAAATACGAACGCTTACATTAACACAGAGAAAGCAAATATGGGGTGCTGTAATGCAGGCATGCTAAACTATAGATTGGAAGAAGTTAGAAAGCTGACAGTCACTTAGAGAAAGCAACTCTTGGCGGGTGATTTTTAGGTCTGCTAAATTGTATTTTGAAAGACGTACCAGAGTCATATACAAACGCTTACATTCATGCAGAGAAAGAAACTATGGGGTGATGTGTTTTTGGCATGCTAAACTGCAGTTTGAAAGGAGTTCCAGAGTGTTATATAGGATAGCTTACAGTCACCTAGAGAAAGCAACACTCGGGACAGCTTTGCAAGCCTCTAAACACTAATTAGCAGCAATTGTGAGAGTCAAACATGGGAACGCTTACATTCACGGAGAGAACACAACGTTTGGGTGGTGGTTTGTAGGCATAATAACTGTAGTTCGGAAGAAGTAGGAGAGTCATATATATGAACGGTTACATTCACGCAGAGAAAGAAACTGTTGGGTGGTGTATGTACGCATGTTAATCTATACTTTGGAGGAAGTTCGAGAGTCATGTCTGGGGAAAATTGCAGTCACTTAGAGAAAGCAACCATCGGGGGCCGTTTTGTAGATCTGCTAAATTCTATTTTGGAAGAAGAGTGAAAGTCATATGTGGGAACGCTTATGTTCACTCAGAGAAATCAACGATGGGGCAGTGTTTCGTTGGCATGCTAAACTGTAGTTTGGAAGAAGTTCGCGAGTCTTATATAAGAAAGCTTACAGTCACCTAGAGAAAGTAACTCTCGGCAGATTGTTTCTAAGCGTGCTAAACTCTAATTTGCATCAATTGTGAGAGTCAAACATGGGAACGCTTACATTCACTCAGAGAACGCAACGTTTGGGTGGTGGTTTGTAAGCATTCTCAACTGTATTTTGGAGGAAGTAGGAGAGTCATATATACGAATGCTTACATTCACGCAGAGAAAGCAACTCTGTGATCGTATTTTGTTGGCATGCTAAACTGTGGTTTGGAAGAAGTTCGAGAGCCTTATATAGGAAAGATTACAGTGACACAGAGAAAACAACTCTCTGTAGTTTGTTGGTAGGTCTGCTAAACTGTAATTTGGATGAAGTGTGAGAACGCTTGCATTCACTCAGAGAAAGAACTTTGTCGTGGTGGTTTGTAGGAATAACAACTGTAGTTCGAAGAAGTAGGAGAGTCATATATGAATGGTTACATTCACGCAGAGAAAGCAACTGTGGGGTGGCGTATGTAATCATCATAATCTGTAGTTTGGAGGAAGTTCGAGAGTCATATCTGGGGAAAATTAGAGTCATTTAGAGAAAGGAACCATCGGGGGCTGGTGTGTAGGTCTGCTAAATTCTATTTTGGAAAAAGAGTGAGAGTCATAGATGGGAACGCTTATGTTGACTCACAGAAATCAACGATGGGGCGCTGTATTGTTGGCATGCTAAACTGTAGTTTGGAAGAAGTTCGAGAGTCTTATATAGGAAAGTTTACAGTCACCTAGAGAAAGCAACTCACAGGAGGTGGTTTGTAGGCCGCTAAACTCTAATTTGGATGAAGTGAAACAGGCATACATGGATACGCTTCATTCACTCAGAGAAAGGTAAATTGGGGTGCCGGTTTGTAGGTATACTAACTCCAGTTTGGAAGAAGTACTAGAGTGATATATATGAACGCTTATATGGACGCAGAGAAAGCAACTATGGGGTGGTGTTTTGTAGGCCTGCTAAAATATAGTTTGGAAGAAGTTCGAAAGCAGACAGTCATTTAGAGAAAGCAACTCTTGGCGGTGGATTTTTAGGTCTGCTAAATTGTATTTTGAAAGAAGTACCAGTGTCATATATTCAAACGCTTACATTCATGCAGAGAAAGGAACTGTGGGGTGGTGTTTTCTAGGCGTGCTAAACTCTAGTTTGGACGAAGTTTGAGAATCACATATAAGAAAGCTTAGAGTCGCTTAAAGCAAATCTCTGGGTGTGGAATGTAGGCGTGCTAAACTCTATTTTGGTTTCGGAGTGAGAGTCATATACGGGAAGGCTTACATTCACTCAGAGAAAGCAACGATGGTGTGGTGGTTTGCAGGCATACTGAACTCTAGTTTGGAAGAAGTAGGAGAATGATACATGGGAACGCTTACATTCATGCAGAGAAAGCAATTATGGGGTGGCTTTTGTGTAGCCATGCAAATCTCTATTTTGCAAGAAGTTAAAGAGAAATACATAGGAAAGCGTACCGTCATTTATAGAAACCAACTTTTGGGGGATGGTTTGTAGGCCTGCAAAACTCTACTTTGGAAGAAGGGGGAGAATCATATGGGGGACTGGGTACATTCACTCGGAGAAATCAACGATGGGGTTGTGGTTTGTAGGCATACTAAACTCTAGTTTGGAAGAAGGACGAGAATCATATATAGGAACGCTTACATTCATGCAGAGAAAGCAACTATGGAGTGATGTTTGTATGCCTACTAAACGATAGTTTGGAGGATGCTCGAGAGTCATATCTGGAAAGCTTACAGTCATTTAGAGAAAGCAACTCTCTGGGGGTGGTTCGTAGGCCTGCTAAACTCTATTTTCAATGAAGTGTTAGAATCATATGCAGGAACGCTTACATTCACTCAGAGAAAGCAACGTGGGGGTGGCCGTTTTTGAGCATACTAAACTCTACTTTGGAAGAGGTACGAGAGACATAAATACGAACGCTTACATTAACACAGAGAAAGCAAATATGGGGTGCTGTAATGCAGGCATGCTAAACTATAGATTGGAAGAAGTTAGAAAGCTGACAGTCACTTAGAGAAAGCAACTCTTGGCGGGTGATTTTTAGGTCTGCTAAATTGTATTTTGAAAGACGTACCAGAGTCATATACAAACGCTTACATTCATGCAGAGAAAGAAACTATGGGGTGATGTGTTTTTGGCATGCTAAACTGCAGTTTGAAAGGAGTTCCAGAGTGTTATATAGGATAGCTTACAGTCACCTAGAGAAAGCAACACTCGGGACAGCTTTGCAAGCCTCTAAACACTAATTAGCAGCAATTGTGAGAGTCAAACATGGGAACGCTTACATTCACGGAGAGAACACAACGTTTGGGTGGTGGTTTGTAGGCATAATAACTGTAGTTCGGAAGAAGTAGGAGAGTCATATATATGAACGGTTACATTCACGCAGAGAAAGAAACTGTTGGGTGGTGTATGTACGCATGTTAATCTATACTTTGGAGGAAGTTCGAGAGTCATGTCTGGGGAAAATTGCAGTCACTTAGAGAAAGCAACCATCGGGGGCCGTTTTGTAGATCTGCTAAATTCTATTTTGGAAGAAGAGTGAAAGTCATATGTGGGAACGCTTATGTTCACTCAGAGAAATCAACGATGGGGCAGTGTTTCGTTGGCATGCTAAACTGTAGTTTGGAAGAAGTTCGCGAGTCTTATATAAGAAAGCTTACAGTCACCTAGAGAAAGTAACTCTCGGCAGATTGTTTCTAAGCGTGCTAAACTCTAATTTGCATCAATTGTGAGAGTCAAACATGGGAACGCTTACATTCACTCAGAGAACGCAACGTTTGGGTGGTGGTTTGTAAGCATTCTCAACTGTATTTTGGAGGAAGTAGGAGAGTCATATATACGAATGCTTACATTCACGCAGAGAAAGCAACTCTGTGATCGTATTTTGTTGGCATGCTAAACTGTGGTTTGGAAGAAGTTCGAGAGCCTTATATAGGAAAGATTACAGTGACACAGAGAAAACAACTCTCTGTAGTTTGTTGGTAGGTCTGCTAAACTGTAATTTGGATGAAGTGTGAGAACGCTTGCATTCACTCAGAGAAAGAACTTTGTCGTGGTGGTTTGTAGGAATAACAACTGTAGTTCGAAGAAGTAGGAGAGTCATATATGAACGGTTACATTCACGCAGAGAAAGCAACTGTGGGGTGGCGTATGTAATCATCATAATCTGTAGTTTGGAGGAAGTTCGAGAGTCATATCTGGGGAAAATTAGAGTCATTTAGAGAAAGGAACCATCGGGGGCTGGTGTGTAGGTCTGCTAAATTCTATTTTGGAAAAAGAGTGAGAGTCATAGATGGGAACGCTTATGTTGACTCACAGAAATCAACGATGGGGCGCTGTATTGTTGGCATGCTAAACTGTAGTTTGGAAGAAGTTCGAGAGTCTTATATAGGAAAGTTTACAGTCACCTAGAGAAAGCAACTCACAGGAGGTGGTTTGTAGGCCGCTAAACTCTAATTTGGATGAAGTGAAACAGGCATACATGGATACGCTTCATTCACTCAGAGAAAGGTAAATTGGGGTGCCGGTTTGTAGGTATACTAACTCCAGTTTGGAAGAAGTACTAGAGTGATATATATGAACGCTTATATGGACGCAGAGAAAGCAACTATGGGGTGGTGTTTTGTAGGCCTGCTAAAATATAGTTTGGAAGAAGTTCGAAAGCAGACAGTCATTTAGAGAAAGCAACTCTTGGCGGTGGATTTTTAGGTCTGCTAAATTGTATTTTGAAAGAAGTACCAGTGTCATATATTCAAACGCTTACATTCATGCAGAGAAAGGAACTGTGGGGTGGTGTTTTCTAGGCGTGCTAAACTCTAGTTTGGACGAAGTTTGAGAATCACATATAAGAAAGCTTAGAGTCGCTTAAAGCAAATCTCTGGGTGTGGAATGTAGGCGTGCTAAACTCTATTTTGGTTTCGGAGTGAGAGTCATATACGGGAAGGCTTACATTCACTCAGAGAAAGCAACGATGGTGTGGTGGTTTGCAGGCATACTGAACTCTAGTTTGGAAGAAGTAGGAGAATGATACATGGGAACGCTTACATTCATGCAGAGAAAGCAATTATGGGGTGGCTTTTGTGTAGCCATGCAAATCTCTATTTTGCAAGAAGTTAAAGAGAAATATATAGGAAAGCGTACCGTCATTTATAGAAACCAACTTTTGGGGGATGGTTTGTAGGCCTGCAAAACTCTACTTTGGAAGAAGGGGGAGAATCATATGGGGGACTGGGTACATTCACTCGGAGAAATCAACGATGGGGTTGTGGTTTGTAGGCATACTAAACTCTAGTTTGGAAGAAGGACGAGAATCATATATAGGAACGCTTACATTCATGCAGAGAAAGCAACTATGGAGTGATGTTTGTATGCCTACTAAACGATAGTTTGGAGGATGCTCGAGAGTCATATCTGGAAAGCTTACAGTCATTTAGAGAAAGCAACTCTCTGGGGGTGGTTCGTAGGCCTGCTAAACTCTATTTTCAATGAAGTGTTAGAATCATATGCAGGAACGCTTACATTCACTCAGAGAAAGCAACGTGGGGGTGGCCGTTTTTGAGCATACTAAACTCTACTTTGGAAGAGGTACGAGAGACATAAATACGAACGCTTACATTAACACAGAGAAAGCAAATATGGGGTGCTGTAATGCAGGCATGCTAAACTATAGATTGGAAGAAGTTAGAAAGCTGACAGTCACTTAGAGAAAGCAACTCTTGGCGGGTGATTTTTAGGTCTGCTAAATTGTATTTTGAAAGACGTACCAGAGTCATATACAAACGCTTACATTCATGCAGAGAAAGAAACTATGGGGTGATGTGTTTTTGGCATGCTAAACTGCAGTTTGAAAGGAGTTCCAGAGTGTTATATAGGATAGCTTACAGTCACCTAGAGAAAGCAACACTCGGGACAGCTTTGCAAGCCTCTAAACACTAATTAGCAGCAATTGTGAGAGTCAAACATGGGAACGCTTACATTCACGGAGAGAACACAACGTTTGGGTGGTGGTTTGTAGGCATAATAACTGTAGTTCGGAAGAAGTAGGAGAGTCATATATATGAACGGTTACATTCACGCAGAGAAAGAAACTGTTGGGTGGTGTATGTACGCATGTTAATCTATACTTTGGAGGAAGTTCGAGAGTCATGTCTGGGGAAAATTGCAGTCACTTAGAGAAAGCAACCATCGGGGGCCGTTTTGTAGATCTGCTAAATTCTATTTTGGAAGAAGAGTGAAAGTCATATGTGGGAACGCTTATGTTCACTCAGAGAAATCAACGATGGGGCAGTGTTTCGTTGGCATGCTAAACTGTAGTTTGGAAGAAGTTCGCGAGTCTTATATAAGAAAGCTTACAGTCACCTAGAGAAAGTAACTCTCGGCAGATTGTTTCTAAGCGTGCTAAACTCTAATTTGCATCAATTGTGAGAGTCAAACATGGGAACGCTTACATTCACTCAGAGAACGCAACGTTTGGGTGGTGGTTTGTAAGCATTCTCAACTGTATTTTGGAGGAAGTAGGAGAGTCATATATACGAATGCTTACATTCACGCAGAGAAAGCAACTCTGTGATCGTATTTTGTTGGCATGCTAAACTGTGGTTTGGAAGAAGTTCGAGAGCCTTATATAGGAAAGATTACAGTGACACAGAGAAAACAACTCTCTGTAGTTTGTTGGTAGGTCTGCTAAACTGTAATTTGGATGAAGTGTGAGAACGCTTGCATTCACTCAGAGAAAGAACTTTGTCGTGGTGGTTTGTAGGAATAACAACTGTAGTTCGAAGAAGTAGGAGAGTCATATATGAACGGTTACATTCACGCAGAGAAAGCAACTGTGGGGTGGCGTATGTAATCATCATAATCTGTAGTTTGGAGGAAGTTCGAGAGTCATATCTGGGGAAAATTAGAGTCATTTAGAGAAAGGAACCATCGGGGGCTGGTGTGTAGGTCTGCTAAATTCTATTTTGGAAAAAGAGTGAGAGTCATAGATGGGAACGCTTATGTTGACTCACAGAAATCAACGATGGGGCGCTGTATTGTTGGCATGCTAAACTGTAGTTTGGAAGAAGTTCGAGAGTCTTATATAGGAAAGTTTACAGTCACCTAGAGAAAGCAACTCACAGGAGGTGGTTTGTAGGCCGCTAAACTCTAATTTGGATGAAGTGAAACAGGCATACATGGATACGCTTCATTCACTCAGAGAAAGGTAAATTGGGGTGCCGGTTTGTAGGTATACTAACTCCAGTTTGGAAGAAGTACTAGAGTGATATATATGAACGCTTATATGGACGCAGAGAAAGCAACTATGGGGTGGTGTTTTGTAGGCCTGCTAAAATATAGTTTGGAAGAAGTTCGAAAGCAGACAGTCATTTAGAGAAAGCAACTCTTGGCGGTGGATTTTTAGGTCTGCTAAATTGTATTTTGAAAGAAGTACCAGTGTCATATATTCAAACGCTTACATTCATGCAGAGAAAGGAACTGTGGGGTGGTGTTTTCTAGGCGTGCTAAACTCTAGTTTGGACGAAGTTTGAGAATCACATATAAGAAAGCTTAGAGTCGCTTAAAGCAAATCTCTGGGTGTGGAATGTAGGCGTGCTAAACTCTATTTTGGTTTCGGAGTGAGAGTCATATACGGGAAGGCTTACATTCACTCAGAGAAAGCAACGATGGTGTGGTGGTTTGCAGGCATACTGAACTCTAGTTTGGAAGAAGTAGGAGAATGATACATGGGAACGCTTACATTCATGCAGAGAAAGCAATTATGGGGTGGCTTTTGTGTAGCCATGCAAATCTCTATTTTGCAAGAAGTTAAAGAGAAATATATAGGAAAGCGTACCGTCATTTATAGAAACCAACTTTTGGGGGATGGTTTGTAGGCCTGCAAAACTCTACTTTGGAAGAAGGGGGAGAATCATATGGGGGACTGGGTACATTCACTCGGAGAAATCAACGATGGGGTTGTGGTTTGTAGGCATACTAAACTCTAGTTTGGAAGAAGGACGAGAATCATATATAGGAACGCTTACATTCATGCAGAGAAAGCAACTATGGAGTGATGTTTGTATGCCTACTAAACGATAGTTTGGAGGATGCTCGAGAGTCATATCTGGAAAGCTTACAGTCATTTAGAGAAAGCAACTCTCTGGGGGTGGTTCGTAGGCCTGCTAAACTCTATTTTCAATGAAGTGTTAGAATCATATGCAGGAACGCTTACATTCACTCAGAGAAAGCAACGTGGGGGTGGCCGTTTTTGAGCATACTAAACTCTACTTTGGAAGAGGTACGAGAGACATAAATACGAACGCTTACATTAACACAGAGAAAGCAAATATGGGGTGCTGTAATGCAGGCATGCTAAACTATAGATTGGAAGAAGTTAGAAAGCTGACAGTCACTTAGAGAAAGCAACTCTTGGCGGGTGATTTTTAGGTCTGCTAAATTGTATTTTGAAAGACGTACCAGAGTCATATACAAACGCTTACATTCATGCAGAGAAAGAAACTATGGGGTGATGTGTTTTTGGCATGCTAAACTGCAGTTTGAAAGGAGTTCCAGAGTGTTATATAGGATAGCTTACAGTCACCTAGAGAAAGCAACACTCGGGACAGCTTTGCAAGCCTCTAAACACTAATTAGCAGCAATTGTGAGAGTCAAACATGGGAACGCTTACATTCACGGAGAGAACACAACGTTTGGGTGGTGGTTTGTAGGCATAATAACTGTAGTTCGGAAGAAGTAGGAGAGTCATATATATGAACGGTTACATTCACGCAGAGAAAGAAACTGTTGGGTGGTGTATGTACGCATGTTAATCTATACTTTGGAGGAAGTTCGAGAGTCATGTCTGGGGAAAATTGCAGTCACTTAGAGAAAGCAACCATCGGGGGCCGTTTTGTAGATCTGCTAAATTCTATTTTGGAAGAAGAGTGAAAGTCATATGTGGGAACGCTTATGTTCACTCAGAGAAATCAACGATGGGGCAGTGTTTCGTTGGCATGCTAAACTGTAGTTTGGAAGAAGTTCGCGAGTCTTATATAAGAAAGCTTACAGTCACCTAGAGAAAGTAACTCTCGGCAGATTGTTTCTAAGCGTGCTAAACTCTAATTTGCATCAATTGTGAGAGTCAAACATGGGAACGCTTACATTCACTCAGAGAACGCAACGTTTGGGTGGTGGTTTGTAAGCATTCTCAACTGTATTTTGGAGGAAGTAGGAGAGTCATATATACGAATGCTTACATTCACGCAGAGAAAGCAACTCTGTGATCGTATTTTGTTGGCATGCTAAACTGTGGTTTGGAAGAAGTTCGAGAGCCTTATATAGGAAAGATTACAGTGACACAGAGAAAACAACTCTCTGTAGTTTGTTGGTAGGTCTGCTAAACTGTAATTTGGATGAAGTGTGAGAACGCTTGCATTCACTCAGAGAAAGAACTTTGTCGTGGTGGTTTGTAGGAATAACAACTGTAGTTCGAAGAAGTAGGAGAGTCATATATGAACGGTTACATTCACGCAGAGAAAGCAACTGTGGGGTGGCGTATGTAATCATCATAATCTGTAGTTTGGAGGAAGTTCGAGAGTCATATCTGGGGAAAATTAGAGTCATTTAGAGAAAGGAACCATCGGGGGCTGGTGTGTAGGTCTGCTAAATTCTATTTTGGAAAAAGAGTGAGAGTCATAGATGGGAACGCTTATGTTGACTCACAGAAATCAACGATGGGGCGCTGTATTGTTGGCATGCTAAACTGTAGTTTGGAAGAAGTTCGAGAGTCTTATATAGGAAAGTTTACAGTCACCTAGAGAAAGCAACTCACAGGAGGTGGTTTGTAGGCCGCTAAACTCTAATTTGGATGAAGTGAAACAGGCATACATGGATACGCTTCATTCACTCAGAGAAAGGTAAATTGGGGTGCCGGTTTGTAGGTATACTAACTCCAGTTTGGAAGAAGTACTAGAGTGATATATATGAACGCTTATATGGACGCAGAGAAAGCAACTATGGGGTGGTGTTTTGTAGGCCTGCTAAAATATAGTTTGGAAGAAGTTCGAAAGCAGACAGTCATTTAGAGAAAGCAACTCTTGGCGGTGGATTTTTAGGTCTGCTAAATTGTATTTTGAAAGAAGTACCAGTGTCATATATTCAAACGCTTACATTCATGCAGAGAAAGGAACTGTGGGGTGGTGTTTTCTAGGCGTGCTAAACTCTAGTTTGGACGAAGTTTGAGAATCACATATAAGAAAGCTTAGAGTCGCTTAAAGCAAATCTCTGGGTGTGGAATGTAGGCGTGCTAAACTCTATTTTGGTTTCGGAGTGAGAGTCATATACGGGAAGGCTTACATTCACTCAGAGAAAGCAACGATGGTGTGGTGGTTTGCAGGCATACTGAACTCTAGTTTGGAAGAAGTAGGAGAATGATACATGGGAACGCTTACATTCATGCAGAGAAAGCAATTATGGGGTGGCTTTTGTGTAGCCATGCAAATCTCTATTTTGCAAGAAGTTAAAGAGAAATATATAGGAAAGCGTACCGTCATTTATAGAAACCAACTTTTGGGGGATGGTTTGTAGGCCTGCAAAACTCTACTTTGGAAGAAGGGGGAGAATCATATGGGGGACTGGGTACATTCACTCGGAGAAATCAACGATGGGGTTGTGGTTTGTAGGCATACTAAACTCTAGTTTGGAAGAAGGACGAGAATCATATATAGGAACGCTTACATTCATGCAGAGAAAGCAACTATGGAGTGATGTTTGTATGCCTACTAAACGATAGTTTGGAGGATGCTCGAGAGTCATATCTGGAAAGCTTACAGTCATTTAGAGAAAGCAACTCTCTGGGGGTGGTTCGTAGGCCTGCTAAACTCTATTTTCAATGAAGTGTTAGAATCATATGCAGGAACGCTTACATTCACTCAGAGAAAGCAACGTGGGGGTGGCCGTTTTTGAGCATACTAAACTCTACTTTGGAAGAGGTACGAGAGACATAAATACGAACGCTTACATTAACACAGAGAAAGCAAATATGGGGTGCTGTAATGCAGGCATGCTAAACTATAGATTGGAAGAAGTTAGAAAGCTGACAGTCACTTAGAGAAAGCAACTCTTGGCGGGTGATTTTTAGGTCTGCTAAATTGTATTTTGAAAGACGTACCAGAGTCATATACAAACGCTTACATTCATGCAGAGAAAGAAACTATGGGGTGATGTGTTTTTGGCATGCTAAACTGCAGTTTGAAAGGAGTTCCAGAGTGTTATATAGGATAGCTTACAGTCACCTAGAGAAAGCAACACTCGGGACAGCTTTGCAAGCCTCTAAACACTAATTAGCAGCAATTGTGAGAGTCAAACATGGGAACGCTTACATTCACGGAGAGAACACAACGTTTGGGTGGTGGTTTGTAGGCATAATAACTGTAGTTCGGAAGAAGTAGGAGAGTCATATATATGAACGGTTACATTCACGCAGAGAAAGAAACTGTTGGGTGGTGTATGTACGCATGTTAATCTATACTTTGGAGGAAGTTCGAGAGTCATGTCTGGGGAAAATTGCAGTCACTTAGAGAAAGCAACCATCGGGGGCCGTTTTGTAGATCTGCTAAATTCTATTTTGGAAGAAGAGTGAAAGTCATATGTGGGAACGCTTATGTTCACTCAGAGAAATCAACGATGGGGCAGTGTTTCGTTGGCATGCTAAACTGTAGTTTGGAAGAAGTTCGCGAGTCTTATATAAGAAAGCTTACAGTCACCTAGAGAAAGTAACTCTCGGCAGATTGTTTCTAAGCGTGCTAAACTCTAATTTGCATCAATTGTGAGAGTCAAACATGGGAACGCTTACATTCACTCAGAGAACGCAACGTTTGGGTGGTGGTTTGTAAGCATTCTCAACTGTATTTTGGAGGAAGTAGGAGAGTCATATATACGAATGCTTACATTCACGCAGAGAAAGCAACTCTGTGATCGTATTTTGTTGGCATGCTAAACTGTGGTTTGGAAGAAGTTCGAGAGCCTTATATAGGAAAGATTACAGTGACACAGAGAAAACAACTCTCTGTAGTTTGTTGGTAGGTCTGCTAAACTGTAATTTGGATGAAGTGTGAGAACGCTTGCATTCACTCAGAGAAAGAACTTTGTCGTGGTGGTTTGTAGGAATAACAACTGTAGTTCGAAGAAGTAGGAGAGTCATATATGAACGGTTACATTCACGCAGAGAAAGCAACTGTGGGGTGGCGTATGTAATCATCATAATCTGTAGTTTGGAGGAAGTTCGAGAGTCATATCTGGGGAAAATTAGAGTCATTTAGAGAAAGGAACCATCGGGGGCTGGTGTGTAGGTCTGCTAAATTCTATTTTGGAAAAAGAGTGAGAGTCATAGATGGGAACGCTTATGTTGACTCACAGAAATCAACGATGGGGCGCTGTATTGTTGGCATGCTAAACTGTAGTTTGGAAGAAGTTCGAGAGTCTTATATAGGAAAGTTTACAGTCACCTAGAGAAAGCAACTCACAGGAGGTGGTTTGTAGGCCGCTAAACTCTAATTTGGATGAAGTGAAACAGGCATACATGGATACGCTTCATTCACTCAGAGAAAGGTAAATTGGGGTGCCGGTTTGTAGGTATACTAACTCCAGTTTGGAAGAAGTACTAGAGTGATATATATGAACGCTTATATGGACGCAGAGAAAGCAACTATGGGGTGGTGTTTTGTAGGCCTGCTAAAATATAGTTTGGAAGAAGTTCGAAAGCAGACAGTCATTTAGAGAAAGCAACTCTTGGCGGTGGATTTTTAGGTCTGCTAAATTGTATTTTGAAAGAAGTACCAGTGTCATATATTCAAACGCTTACATTCATGCAGAGAAAGGAACTGTGGGGTGGTGTTTTCTAGGCGTGCTAAACTCTAGTTTGGACGAAGTTTGAGAATCACATATAAGAAAGCTTAGAGTCGCTTAAAGCAAATCTCTGGGTGTGGAATGTAGGCGTGCTAAACTCTATTTTGGTTTCGGAGTGAGAGTCATATACGGGAAGGCTTACATTCACTCAGAGAAAGCAACGATGGTGTGGTGGTTTGCAGGCATACTGAACTCTAGTTTGGAAGAAGTAGGAGAATGATACATGGGAACGCTTACATTCATGCAGAGAAAGCAATTATGGGGTGGCTTTTGTGTAGCCATGCAAATCTCTATTTTGCAAGAAGTTAAAGAGAAATATATAGGAAAGCGTACCGTCATTTATAGAAACCAACTTTTGGGGGATGGTTTGTAGGCCTGCAAAACTCTACTTTGGAAGAAGGGGGAGAATCATATGGGGGACTGGGTACATTCACTCGGAGAAATCAACGATGGGGTTGTGGTTTGTAGGCATTCTAAACTCTAGTTTGGAAGAAGGACGAGAATCATATATAGGAACGCTTACATTCATGCAGAGAAAGCAACAATGGAGTGATGTTTGTATGCCTACTAAACGATAGTTTGGAGGATGCTCGAGAGTCATATCTGGAAAGCTTACAGTCATTTAGAGAAAGCAACTCTCTGGGGATGGTTCGTAGGCCTGCTAAACTCTATTTTCAATGAAGTGTTAGAATCATATGCAGGAACGCTTACATTCACTCAGAGAAAGAACGTTGTCGTGATGGTTTGTAGGAATAAATGCTGTAGTTCAAAAGAAGTAGGAGAGTCATATATGAACGGTTACATTCACGAAGAGAAAGCAACTGTGGGGTGGCCTATGTAATCATCATAATCTAGTTTGGAGGAAGCTCGAGAGTCATATGTGGGAAAAATTAGAGTCACCTAGAGAATTGGAACCATCGGGTGTTGTGTAGGTCTGCTAAATTCTATTTTGGAAGAAGAGTGAGAGTCATATATGGGAACGCTTATGTTCACTCAGAGAAATCAACGATGGTGCGCTGTATTGTTGGCATGCTAAACTGTAGTTTCGAAGAAGTTCGAGAGTCTTATATAGGAAAGTTTATAGTCACCTAGAGAAAGCAACTCACAGGATGTGGTTTGTGGGCCGCTAAACTCTAATTTGGATGAAGTGAAAGAGGCATACATGGATACGCTTCATTCACTCAGAGAAAGGTAAATTTGGGTGCCGGTTTGTAGGTATACTAACTCCAGTTTCGAAGAAGTACGAGAGTCATATATATGAACGCTTATATGGACGCAGAGAAAGCAACTATGGGGTGGTGTTTTGTAGGCATGATAAAATATAATTTGGAGAAGTTCGAAAGCTGACAGTGACAGAGAATGCAACTCTCGGCGGTTGATTTTGAGGTGTGCTAAATTGTATTTTGAAAGAAGTACCAGAGTCATATATAAAATCTGTTACATTTATGCTGAGAAAAACTATGTGGTGATGTTTTGTTGGCGTGCTGAAATGTAGTTTCGAAAAAGTTCGACAGTCTTTTATAGGAAAGCTTACTGTCCGCTAGAGGAAGCAACTTTCGAGAGATTGTTTGTAAGCCTGCTAAACTCTACCTTGCACCATTTGTGACTGTCATACATGGGAACGCTAACATTCTCTCAGAGAACTTAACTTTTGGGTGGTTGTTTGTAAGCATACTAAACTGTATTTTGGAAGAAGTAGCAGAGTCATATATGTGAGTGCTTACATTCACGCAGAGAGGGCAACTATGGGGTGGTGTTTTGTAGGCATGCAAATCTCTAGTTGCGAAGAAGTTAAGAGTAATAGGAAAGCTTACAGTCTCACAGAGAAAGCAACCCTTGGGGGCCGGTTTGTAGTTCTGCTAAATTCTATTTTGGATGAAGTGTGAATCATAAACGGGAATGCTAACATTCACTCAGAGAAAGCAGGGTTGCGGTGGTGATTTTTAGTCACACTAAACTGGAGTTTGGAGGAAGTACGAGAATAAAAGAATGCTTACATTCACTCAGAAAAAGCAACGTTGGGGAGGTGGTTGGTAGGTGTACTATACTTTGGAAGAAGTACGAGCGTGATGCATAGGAACGCTTACATTCACGCAAACTATGGGGTGGCCTTTTGTTGGCATGCTAAATTATGTTCCAAAGTCATATATAGGAAAGCTTATAGTGAGAGAAAGCAACTCTCGGGCGGTGTTTTGTAGGTCAGGCAAATTGCATTTTGAAAGCAGTCCGAGATTCATATAAGGGAAGGCCTATATCCACTCAGAGAAAGCAATGTTAGGCTGGTGGTTTGTAGGCATACTAAACTGTATTTTGGAACTCGTATGTATGACTCTCACACTTGATCCAAATTAGAGTTCACCAGGCCTATAAACCACATCCTGAGAGTTGCTTTCTCTAGGTGAATGTAAGCTTTCCTATGTAAACCTCTCGAACTTCTTCCAAACTAAAGTTTAGCATGCCAACAATACACCACCGCATCGTTGCTTTCTCTGAGTGAACATAAGAATTCCCTTATATGAATCACTTTTTCCAAAATAGAATTTAGCAGACCTACACACCAGTCCCCGATGGTTGATTTAGCTATGTGACTGTAATTTTCCCCAGATATGACTCTGAAACTTCCTCCAAAGTATAGATTAACATGCGTACATACACCACCCAACAGTTTCTTTCTCTGCGTGAATGTAACTGTTCATATATATGACTCTCCTACTTCTTCCGACCTACAGTTATTATGCCTACAAACCACCACCCAAACGTTGTGTTCTCTCCGTGAATGTAAGCGTTCCCATATTTGACTCTCACAATTGCTGCTAATTAGTGTTTAGAGTCTTGCAAAGCTGTCCCGAGTGTTGTTTTCTCTAGGTGACTGTAAGCTATCCTATATAACGCTCTGGAACTCCTTTCAAACTGCAGTTTAGCATGCCAACAACACGTCACCCCATAGTTTCTTTCTCTGCATGAATGTAAGCGTTTGTATATATGACTCTGGTACGTCTTTCAAAATACAATTTAGCAGACCTAAAAATCACCCGCCAAGAGTTGCTTTCTCTAAGTGACTGTCAGCTTTCGAACTTCTTCCAATCTATAGTTTAGCATGCCTGCACTACAGCACCCCGTATTTGCTTTCTCTGTGTTAATGTAAGCGTTTGTATTTATGTCTCTCGTACCTCTTCCAAAGTAGAGTTTAGTATGCTCAAAAACGGCCACCCCAACGTTGCTTTCTCTGAGTGAATGTAAGCGTTCCTGCATATGATTCCAACACTTCATTGAAAATAGAGTTTAGCAGGCCTACGAACCATCCCCAGAGAGTTGCTTTCTCTAAATGACTGTAAGCTTTCCAGATATGACTCTCGAACATCCTCCAAACTATCGTTTAGTAGGCATACAAACATCACTCCATAGTTGCTTTCTCTGCATGAATGTAAGCGTTCCTATATATGATTCTCGTACTTCTTCCAAACTAGAGTTTAGTATGCCTACAAACCACAACCCCATCGTTGATTTCTCCGAGTGAATGTACCCAGTCCCCCATATGACTCTCCCCCTTCTTCCAAAGTAGAGTTTTGCAGGCCTACAAACCATCCCCCAAAAGTTGGTTTCTATAAATGACGGTACGCTTTCCTATATATTGCTCTTTAACTTCTTGCAAAATAGAGATTTGCATGGCTACAAAAAAGCCACCCCATAATTGCTTTCTCTGCATGAATGTAAGCGTTCCCATATATCATTCTCCTACTTCTTCCAAACTAGAGTTCAGTATGCCTACAAACCACCACACCATCGTTGCTTTCTCTGAGTGAATGTAAGCCTTCCCATATATGACTCTCACTCTGAAACCAAAATAGAGTTTGGCACGCCTACATTCCACACCCAGAGATTTGCTTTAGCGACTCTAAGCTTTCTTATATGTGATTCTCAAACTTCGTCCAAACTAGAGTTTAGCATGCCTAGAAAACACCACCCCACAGTTGCTTTCTCTGCATGAATGTAAGCGTTTGTATATATGACTCTGGTACTTCTTTCAAAATACAATTTAGCACACCGAAAAATCAACCGCCGAGAGTTGCTTTCTCTAAGTGACTGTTTTCGAACTTCTTCCAAATTATCTTTTAGCATGCCTACAAAACACCACCCCATAGTTGCTTTCTCTGCATCAATATAAGCGTTCATATATATGCCTCTCTCACTTCATCTAAATTAGAGTTTAGCAGGCCTACAAACAACACCCCGTGAGTTGCTTTCTCTAGGTGACTGTAAACTTTCCTATATAAGAATCTCCAACTTCTTTCAAACTACACCATGCCAACAAAACACCACACCGTGGTTGCTTTCTCTGAGTGAACATAAGCGTTCCCATATATGACTCACACTCTGTTTCCAAAATAGAATTTAGCAGATCTACAAACCAGCCCAAGATGGTTCCTTTCTCTAAGTGACTGTAATTTTCCCCAGATATGACTCTCGCACTTCCTCCAAACTACAGATTAACATGCATACATCGCCACCCCACAGTTGCGTTCTCTGCGTGAATGTAACGGTTCATATATATGACTCTCCTACTTCTTCCCAACTACAGTTATTATGCCTTCAAACCATCACGATGTTTCCTTCTCTGAGTGAATGAATGCAAGCGTTCTCACATTTCATCCAAGTTAGAGTTTAGCAGGCCTACCAATAAACTTCCGAGAGTTGTTTTCTCTGTGTCACTGTAATCTTTCCTATATAAGACACTCGAACTTCTTCCAAACCACAGTTTAGCATGCCAACAAAATACGACCCCAGAGTTGCTTTCTCTGCCTGAATGTAAGCGTTCATATACATGACTCTCGTACTTCCTCCAAAATACAGTTTAGAATGCCTACAAACCACCACCCAAACGTTGTGTTCTCTGAATGAATGAAAGCATTCCCATGTTTGACTCTCACAATTGATGCAAAGTAGAGTTTAGCAGGCCAAGAAAGGCTCTCCCGAGAGTTGCTTTCTCTAGGTGACTGTAAGCTTTCCTCAATAAGACTCTCCAACTTCTTCCAAACTACAGATTAACATGCCCACAAAACATCACCCCATGGTTTTTTCTTTGCATGAATGTAAGCATTAGTATATATGACTCTGGTACTTCTTTCAAAATACAATTTAGCAGACCTAAAAATCACCCACCAAGAGTTGCTTTCTCTAAGTGACTGTTCAGGTTTAGAACTTCTTCCAAACTATAGCATGCTTACAAAACACCACCCCGTAGTTGCTTTCTCTGTGTGAATGTAAGCGTTCCCAAATATCATTCTCGTACTTCTTCCAAACTATTTAGTATGCCTACAAAAACCACCCCAGTGTTGTTTCTCTGAGGGAATGTAAGCGGTCCCATGTTTGACTCTCACACTTCATCCAAATTAGAGTTTAGCATGTGTACAAAAAAATCTCCCGAGAGTTGCTTTCCCTAGGTGACGGTAATCTTTCCTGTATAAGGTTCTCCAACTTCTTCCAAACTGCAGTTTAGCATGCCTACAAAACCTGACGCCATAAGTGCTTTCTCTGCGTGAATGTAAGTGTTCCTATATAGGACTCTCGTACTTCTTCCAAACTACAGTTTAGTATGCCCTACAAACCACCACCCAAACGTTGTTTTCTCTGAGTGAATGTAAGCGTTCCCATATATGACTCTCACACTTCAACCAAAATAACTCTATTTCAACCAAAATAACTCTACATTCCACACCCAGAGAGTTGCTTTCTCTACGTGACTGTAAACTTTCCTATATATGACTCTCAAACTTCGTCCAAACTAGAGTTTTGCAAGCCTACAAAACACCACCCCATAGTTGCATTCGGTGCCGGAATGTAAGCGGTTCTACATGTGATTCTCTTGCTTCTTCCAAATTACAGGTTAGTATGCCTAGGAACCACAACCACAACGTTGCTTTCACTGAGTTCCCATATATTATTCTAACACTTCATTGAAAATAGAGTTTAGCAGGCCTACGAAACACCCCCGAGGGTTGCTTTCTCTAAGTGACTGTAAGCTTCCCAGATATGGCTCTCGAACTTCCTCCAAACTATATTTTAGTAGGCATACAAACATCACTCCATAGTTGCTTTCTCTGCGTGAAGGTAAGCTTTCCTATATACGATTCTCGTACTTCTTCCAAACTAGAGTTGACTATGCCTACAAATCACAATCCCATCGTTGATTTCTCTGAGTGAATGCACGCGGTCCCCAATATGACTCTCCCCCACTTCCAAACTGGAGTTTTGCAGGTGTACAAAACATCCCCCAAGAGTTGGTTTCTATGACTATACCCTTTCCTATATATTACTCCTTAACTTCTTCCAAACTAGAGATTAGCATGGCTACAAAAACGCCACCCCATAATTGCTTTCTCTACGTGAATGTAAGCGTTCCCATATATCATTCTCCTACTTCTTCCAAACTAGAGTTTAGTATGCCTACAAACCACCACGCCGTCTTAAACCAAAATAGAGTTTAGCAGGCCTACATTCCACACCCAGAGATTTGCTTTCTCTAAGTGACTCTAAGCTTTCTTATATGTGATTCTCAAACTTCGTCCAAACTAGAGTTTAGCATGCCTATAAAACACCACCCCATAGTTACTTTCAGTGCGTCAAAATGTATGTGTTCCTATATGTGATTCTCGTGCTTCTTCCAAACTGCAGTTTAGTAAGCCTACAAACAACCCCATCGTTGCTTTCTCTGAGTGAATGTAAGCGTTCTCATATATGATTCTCACACTTCAACTAAAACAGGGTTTTGCAGGCCTACAAACCACCCGCCAAGACTTGCTTTTTCAAAGTGGCTGTTACCTTTCCTATATAGGACTCTGGAACTTCTCCCAAGCTAGACTTTAACATGTCTACCTGACACTACTCCGTAGTTGCTCTCGCTGTGTGAATGTAAGCGTTCCTATATATGAGTCTTGTACTTCTTCCTAACTAGCATCTGGCATGCCAAAATAACACTCCCCCATAGTTGCTTTCTTTGAGTCAATGTAAACATTCCTATATATGTCTCTCGCACTTCTTCCAAACTTGAGTTATGTCTACAAACCAATCCCCGACAGCTGTTTTCTCTGAACGAATTTAAGCGTTCCTTATATATGACTATGGCACTTCCTCCAAACTAGAGTTTAGCAAGCCTACACTCCACCCCTGTTCGTTGCTTTCTCTAAGTTACTGTAAGCTTTCCTATACATGGCTCTCGAAATTTTCCAAACTAGAGTTAGCATGCCTACTATACACCTACACATAATCGCTTTGTCTGAGTGAATATAAGCCTTCCTATACATGACTGTCGCACTTTTTCCAAATTAGAGTGTAGCCAGCCTGGAAAGCACCCCTTATAGTTGCTTTCATTGAGTGAATGTTAACATTCCTATGTATGACTCTCGCAACTTTTCCAATCTAAGATTTTAGCAATGCTACAAATCCCCCGCCGAGAGTTCCTATACATAACTGTCCTCTTTTTCCAAGCTAGAGTTTAGGAAGCCTAGAAACCGTCCCCCAGTAGACGCTTTATGTGAACGTAAGCGTTCCTATATATGACTCTCGCCTTCCTCCAAACTAGAGCTTAGCAAGCCTACAAACCAACTCCCTATAATTGCTTTCTCTGAAAGAATGATATCGTTCCTATATAAGACTCTCGAACTTCTTCCAAACCAGAGTTTAACAAGCCAAAAAAGCACCCCCCATAGATGCTTCCTCTAACTCAAAGCTAATATTCCTATATATGATTCACCTTCTTCATCCAAACTAGAGTAAGGCAAGACTACAAATCACACACCAATAGTTGCTTTCTATAAGTAAATGTAAGCATCCCTATATATGACTATAGTGATTCTTCCAAACTGGAGTTTAGCAAGCCTATAGACCCCAGGACTCCACTCCATAATACCCTGGGCATTGGCACCTGCCTGTCATGCAGGACATAGGGGCGGACGCTCATCTCAGACACTGCATTGGTGGATTGTAGGCTTTTTTAAGTTTTTGAATTGCAAAAGTCTGAGAATTGGAATTCGGTTTAGGTTAAGGTTAGGTGTTAGGGACTAGGATTAGGTTTAGGGGTTAGGGTTTTAGGTTAGAATTAGGGTTAGGATTACTGTTAGGGTTAGAGATTAGGATTATGTTTAGTGGTTGGGTTTAGGTTTAGGATGAGAGGCAAGAGTAAGGGTCAGGGATTAGGGTTACTATTAGGAGTTAGATTCAGGGCTTACGAAGGGTTTGGTTTAGTGATAGGGTTCGGGCTTACGTTTAACGGTGTGTGTTAGGGCATGGGTCCTGTCTAACGTACGGGGCACTGTGGGTGTGGAGCAAGGCTGCGTCCCCACTTCATCGTACCCTGGGTGTTGGGCATCAACTGTCACGCAGGACAAAGGCAGAGGCTCATCTAACGAATGGTTAGGATTAAGGTTTAAGGTTAGGGTCAGGGTTGAGGGTTAGGGTGAGGGTTAACAGAGTCAGGGTAAGGGGGTTAGGGATAGGGTTAGTGTTAAGGGTTACGGGTAGGTTTAGGGTTCAGGGTTAGAGTTAGCATTAGGGCTTAAGGTTAGGATTAGGCGGTAGGTTAGATTTAGGGTTAGATCTAGGCGTTAGGGTAAGGGCTAGCGTTAGGGTTAAGAGATAGGTTAGGCTGAATGCTTAGGATTAGGATTAGTTTTTGGGGTTAAAGTAAGTGTTAGGGGTTAGGTTTAAGGATCGAAGGTTAGGGTTATTTTTAGCTGTAGTGTTAGGGTTAGGGATAAGGGATCCCATTAGCATTAAGGGTCTTCCTTACTGTAGGGTTAAGGGTTAGGCTTAGAGTTAAAGGTTAAGGTTAGGGTCAGTGTTAAGATTTAGAGTGAGGGTTAACGGTCAGGGAAAAGGTTAAGCGTTAGGGTTAGGGAATAGTGATTAAGGTTTTTGGTTAGTGTTAGGGTTAGCGGTTAGGAGTTAGTGTTTTATGAAGGGGTATGGTTAGAATTAGGATTGGGGTTAGAGTTAGGGTGAGGTATAGGGGTTAGGTTTAGGGGTTAGTTTTAGGGTAAAAGGATAGGATTAGGGCTACGGGTTGGGCTTAGGTTTCGGGTTAAAGTTACTGCTAGGGTTAGGGATAGTGTTCAAGGTTAGCTTTAGGGGTTATTGTTAGAGTTAGCTGTTAGGTTAGTGTCAGGGTTAGGTCTAATCGTGAGGGTAAGGTTTAGGGTGAGCTTTAAGAGCTAGGGTTAGGTTTAATGGTTAGGATTAGGATTAGGGTTAAGGGTTAGGGTAAGGCTTAGGGGTTAGGGTGAAGGGTTAGGGTCAAGGGTTAGGGTTTTTGTTAGGCATAGCGTTGGGGTTAGAAGTAAGTGTTACTGTCAGTGTTAGGGTTGTAGGTAGGGTTACGGTTAGGGTTAGCGGTTTAGAATTAGGGTTAGGGATTAGGTGTCACAGTGATGACTAGGAGATAGGGTTAGAATTATGGGATAGGGGTTGTTCTCAGGAAATGGGTTATGCATTAACGTTAGGATAAGAGGTTAACGTTAGGCGCACGGTGAGGTTTACGTGTTAAGGGGAGAAATAGGAACAGGGTTGGGTGTTATGTTCAGGGTTAGGGTTATCTGTTACAGGTATTGTTTATGCTTAGCGCACGGGCCCTGTCTGCATTAGGCGGGCGGGGGGAGTTTAGGGGGCTGGGATTGTACCCGGGAACCCACTCTATCATCCTCTGGGTATGGGCCCGTGGGTTTCATGCAGGACACAGTGGTAGAGCCTCCTTTCACGCATGGCATGGGAGGATTGCAGGCTTTCTAAACTCTAAGAAAGCAAGAAGTCTGAGAATTAGATTTAGGGTTAGGATTCTGGTTAGGGTTAAGGATGAAGTTTAGTGTTAGGGTGAGGGCTTAGGGTTAGGGATTAGGGTTAGGGTTAAAGGTTACTCTTAGTTTTAACGGTTACAGTTTGGTTTAGGGTTGAGGTTTACGGTTAGGGTTAAGATGAGGGGTTAGGGTTTGGTACAGGGTTAGGGTTAAGTGTTAGGTTTAGGGTTGAAGATTAGGATTAGGGTTAGGATTAAAGGCTAGCGTGAGAGTTAACGCTTAGGGTTAAGGTTAAGAGTTAAGGTTTAGGGTTAGGGTTAGGGTTAGGGTTAGTTTTAGGGTTAGAGTTATGTGCTATGGTTTGTGTTAGAGGTTAGGGTTAGGTTTACTGGTCATGGTTAGGGTTACGTTTAGGGGGTAGCATTAGGGTTAGGGTTAGCGTTAAGGGATAGGATTAGGGTTAAGTGTTGGGCTTAGGGTTAGGGTTTAGTGTTAAGGTTATCATTAAGAATTAGGGTTAGGGTCAGGGTTAAATGCTTGGGTGCGGGTAATGGTTAGGGTCAGGGTTTAGGTTCACGGATAGGGTTAGTGTTAAGGGTTACGGGTAGGTTTGGGTTCCGGGTTAGTGTTAGCATTAGGGCTTAAGGTTAGGATTAGGCGGTAGGTTAGATTTAGGGTTAGATCTAGGCGTTAGGGTAAGGGCTAGCGTTAGGGTTAAGAGATAGGGTTAGGTTTAATGCTTAGGATTAGGGTTAGGGTTTGGGGTTAAAGTAAGTGTTAGGGGATAGGTTTAAGGATCCAAGGTTAGGGTTATTTTTAGCTGTAGTGTTAGGGTTAGGGATAAGGGATCCCATTAGCATTAAGGGTCTTCCTTACTGTAGGGTTAAGGGTTAGGCTTAGAGTTAAAGGTTAAGGTTACGGTCAGTGTTAAGATTTAGGGTGAGGGTTAACGGTTAGGGTAAAGTTTAAGCATTAGGGTTAGGGATTAGTGATTAGGGTTTTTGGTTAGTGTTAGGGTTAGCGGTTAGGAGTTAGTGTTTTATGAAGGGGTATGGTTAGAATTAGGATTGGGGTTAGAGTTAGGGTGAGGTATAGGGGTTAGGTTTAGGGGTTAGTTTTAGGGTAAAAGGATAGAATTAGGGTTACGGGTTGGGCTTAGGTTTAGGGTTAAAGTTTACTGCTAGGGTTAGGGATAGGGTTCAGGGTTAGCTTTAGGGGTTCTGGTTAGCGTTAAACGCTGAACACCTGCAAATAATTTTCAACGTAGTGGTTAATTGAAAAGCTCTGCAGCATACTTCTTGGAACAAGCCAGTTACCTGTTCCCACGCAAAGAGGAGTATATAGAACCATGGTGTATTTCCAGATGATGAAGTAAAGGATTATTAAAGGAACGGGATTACCATGCGGATCCTGTTTAATTCTCTGAAACAAATCCGCAGTTTTCACCTGCCATACTAATACCCACTTCTCCTCTCTGGGGATAATAAAAACAAACCAGCGAACTGACAGAGGGCCTGACCAACACATCCACACCGACCCCACAGGAAAAAAAAAAAAAAAAAAAAAACACCGTAGCCTACAGCTACTAATTATAATGCTAACTTGCAAAATTTCCCTGCATTTTTAAACAATGGAAAAATGATGGTGAGATGATACTTAAAAGAATGGATTACTGTCAGTCTCCACTAACAAAAATAGGCAACACCAAGTTAGCTTCGCCTCAGCATAGTTATGTCCGTCCCAGCCTTCTTGGGTTTGAGGAGGCACAAACAAATGTTATCACAATTATGGTGAAAGGCTGAACACCTGCAAATAATTTTCAACGTAGTGGTTAATTGAAAAGCTCTGCGGCATACTTCTTGGAACAAGCCAGTTACCTGTTCCCACGCAAAGAGGAGTATATAGAACCATGGTGGATTTCCAGCTGATGAAGTAAAGGATTATAAAAGGAACGGGATGACCATGGGGATCATCGTTAATTCTCTGAAACAGAATCCGCCTATTTCACCTGCCAAACACATGCCCACTTCTCCTCTCTGGGGATAGTAAAAACTAACCAGCGAACTGACAGAGGGCCTGACCCCCCCTTCCACATTGACCACACACACAAAAAAAACCGTAGCCTCCAGCTACTAATTATAATGCTAACTTGCAAAATTTCCCTGCATTTTAAAACAATGGAAAAATGGTGGTGGGATGATACTTAGAAGAATGGCTTCTTGTCTGTCTCCACTAACAAAAATAGGCAAAACCAAGTCAGCTACGCCTCAGCATAGTTATGTCCGTCGCAGCCTTCTTGGGTTTCAGGAGGCACAAACAAACGTTATCACAATTATGGTGAAACGCTGAACACCTGCAAATAATTTTCAACGCTGTGGTTAATTGAAAAGCTCTGCGACATACTTCCTGGAACAAGCCACTTACCTGTTCCCACGGAAAGAGGAGTATATAGAACCATGGTGGATTTCCAGCTGATGAAGTAAAGGATTATTAAAGGAACGGGATGACCATGGGGATCATCGTGAATTCTCTGAAACAGAATCCGCCCTTTTCACCTTCCAAACACATGCCCACTTCTCCTCTCTGGGGATAATAAAAACTAACCAGCGAACTGACAGAGGGCCTGACCCCCCCATCCACATCGACCACACACACACAAAAAAAAACCGTAGCCTCCAGCTACTTATTATAATGCTAACTTGCAAAATTTCCCTGCATTTTAAAACAATGGAAAAATGGTGGTGGGATGATACTTAGAAGAATGGCTTCTTGTCAGTCTCCACTAACAAAAATAGGCAACACCAAGTCAGCTACTCCTCAGCATAGTTATGTCCGTCGCAGCCTTCTTGGGTTTCAGGAGGCACAAACAAACGTTATCACAATTATGGTGAAACGCTGAACACCTGCAAATAATTTTCAACGTAGTGGTTAATTGAAAAGCTCTGCGGCATACTTCTTGGAACAAGCCAGTTACCTGTTCCCACGCAAAGAGGAGTATATAGAACCATGGTGTATTTCCAGCTGATGAAGTAAAGAATTATTAAAGTAACGGGATGACCATGGGGATCATCGTTAATTCTCTGAAACAGAATCCGCCCTTTTCACCTGCCAAACACATGCCCACTTCTCCTCTCTGGGGATAATAAAAACTAACCAGCGAAGTGACAGAGGGCCTGACCCCCCCATCCACATCGACCACACACACAAAAAAACCGTACCCTCTAGCTATTAATTATAATGCTAACTTGCAAAATTTCCCTGACTTTTAAAACAATGGAAAAATGGTGGTGGGATGATACTTAGAAGAATGGCTTCTTGTCTGTCTCCACTAACAAAAATAGGAAAAAAAGAGTCAGCTACGCCTCAGCATAGTTATGTCCGTCGCAGCCTTCTTGGGTTTCAGGAGGCACAAACAAACGTTATCACAATTATGGTGAAACGCTGAACACCTGAAAATAATTTTTAACGTAGTGGTTAATTGAAAAGCTCTGCGGCATACTTCTTGGAACAAGCCAGTTCCCTGTTCCCTCTCAAAGAGGAGTATATAGAACCATGGTGGATTTCCAGCTGATGAAGTAAAGGATTATTAAAGGAACGGAATGAGCATGGGGATCATCGTTAATTCTCTGAAACAGAATCCACCCTTTTCACCTGCCAAACACATGCCCATTTCTCCTCTCTGGGGATAATAAAAACTAACCAGCGAACTGACAGAGTGCCTTACCCCCTCAACCACATCGAACACACACACAAAAAAACCGTACCCTCCAGCTACTAATTATAATGCTAACTTGCAAAATTTCCCTGCATTTTAAAACAATGGAAAAATGGTGGTGGGATGATACTTAGAAGAATGGCTTCTTCTCAGTCTCCACTAACAAAAATAGGCAACACCAAGTCAGCTGCTCCTCAGCATAGTTATGTCCGTCGCAGCTTTCTTGGGTTTCAGGAGGCACATACAAACGTTATAAAAATTATGGAGAAACGCTGAAAACCTGCAAATAATTTTCAACCTACTGGTTAATTTGAAAACTCTCCAGCATACTTCTTGGAACAAGCCAGGTACCTGTGCCCACGCATAGAGGAGTATATAGAAACATGGTGGAATCCCAGCTGATGAAGCAAAGGATTCTTAAAGGAATGAGATGACCATGCGGATTCTGTTTAATTCTCTGAAACAGAATCCGCACTTTTCACCGGCCAAACACATGCCCACTACTCTTCTCTGGGGATAATAAACACAAACCAGCGATCTGACAGAGGGCCTGAACACCCATCCTGACCGACCCGACAAAAAAAAAAAGTACCCTCCAGCTACTAATTATAATGCTAACTTGCAAAATTTCCCTGCATTTTAAAAGAATGGAAAAATGGTGGTGGGATGATACTTAGAAGAATGGCTTCTTGTCAGTCTCCACTAACAAAAATAGGCCACACCAAGTCAGCTACTCCTCAGCATAGTTATGTCCGTCGCAGCCTTCTTGGGTTTCAGGAGGCACAAACAAACGTTATCACAATTATGGTGAAACGCTGAACACCTGCAAATAATTTTCAACGCTGTGGTTAATTGAAAAGCTCTGCGACATACTTCCTGGAACAAGCCACTTACCTGTTCCCACGGAAAGAGGAGTATATAGAACCATGGTGGATTTCCAGCTGATGAAGTAAAGGATTATTAAAGGAACGGGATGACCATGGGGATCATCGTGAATTCTCTGAAACAGAATCCGCCCTTTTCACCTGCCAAACACATGCCCACTTCTCCTCTCTGGGGATAATAAAAACTAACCAGCGAACTGACAGAGGGCCTGACCCCCCCATCCACATCGACCACACACACAAAAAACCGTACCCTCTAGCTATTAATTATAATGCTAACTTGCAAAATTTCCCTGCCTTTTAAAACAATGGAAAAATGGTGGTGGGATGATACTTAGAAGAATGGCTTCTTGTCTGTCTCCACTAACAAAAATAGGAAAAAAAAAGTCAGCTACGCCTCAGCATAGTTATGTCCGTCGCAGCCTTCTTGGGTTTCAGGAGGCACAAACAAACGTTATCACAATTATGGTGAAACGCTGAACACCTGCAAATAATTTTCAACGTAGTGGTTAATTGAAAAGCTCTGCGGCATACTTCTTGGAACAAGCCAGTTACCTGTTCCCACGCAAAGAGGAGTATATAGAACCATGGTGGATTTCCAGCTGATGAAGTAAAGGATTATTAAAGGAACGGGATGACCATGGGGATCATCGTGAATTCTCTGAAACAGAATTCGCCCTTTTCACCTGCCAAACACATGCCCACTTCTCCTCTCTGGGGATAATAAAAACTAACCAGCGAACTGACAGAGTCCCTGACCCCCCCATCCACATCGACCACACACAAAAAAAAATACCGTACCCTCCAGCTACTAATTATAATGCTAACTTGCAAAATTTCCCTGCATTTTAAAACAATGGAAAAATGGTGGTGGGATGATACTTATAAGAATGGCTTCTTGTCTGTCTCCACTAACAAAAATAGGCAACACGAAGTCAGCTACGCCTCAGCACACTTATGTCCGTGACAGCCGTATTGGGTTTCAGGAGACACATACAAACGTTGTAAGAATTATCGTGAAACGCGGAAAACCTGCAAATAATTTTCAACGTACTGCTTAATTGAAAAGCTCTGCGGCATACTTCTTGGAACAAGCCAGTTACCTGTGCCCACACATAGAGGAGTATATAGAACCATGGTGGATTCCCAGCTGATGAAGCAAAAGTTTCCTAAAGGAACGGGATTACCATGCGGATCCTGTTTCATTCTCTGAAACAGAATCCGCACTTTTCACCTGCCAAACACATGCCCACTTCTCCTCTCTGGGGATAAAAAAACAAACCAGCGATCTGACAGAGGGCCTGAACACCCATCCTGACCGACCCCACAAAAGAAAACCGTACCCTCCAGCTACTAATTATAATGCCAATTTGCAAAATTTCCCTGCATTTTTAAACAATGGAGAAATGATGGAGGGATGATCCTTAGAAGAATGGCTTCTTGTCAGTCTCCACTGACAAAAATAGGCAACACCAAGTCAGCTACGCCTCAGCATAGTTATGTCCGTAGCAGCCATATTTGGATTCAGTAGGCACATACACACGTTATCACAATTATGGTGAAACGCTGAAAACCTGCAAAGGATTTTAAACATACTGGTTAATTGAAAAGCTCTGAGGCATACTTCTTGGAACAAGCCAGTTTCCTGTGCCCACGCATAGAGAAGTATATAGAACCATGGTGGATTCCCAGCTCATGAAGCAAAGGATTCTTAAAGGAACGGGATTACCATGGGGATCCTGTTTCATTCTCTGAAACAAATCCGCAGTTTTCACCTGCCATACTAATACCCACTTCTCCTCTCTGGGGATAATAAAAACAAACCAGCGAACTGACAGAGGGCCTGGCCAACACATCCACACCGACCTCACAGGAAAAAAAAAAAAAAAACACCGTACCCTCCAGCTACTAATTATAATGCTAACTTGCAAAATTTTCCTGCATTTTTAAACAATGGAAAAATGATGGTGGGATGATACTTAGAAGAATGGATTCTTGTCAGTCTCCACTAACAAAAATAGGCAAAACCAAGTCAGCTACGCCTCAGCATCGTTATGTTCCTGACAGCCATCTTGGGTTTCAGGAGGCACAAACAAACGTTATCACAATTATGGTGAAACGCTGAACACCTGCAAATAATTTCATCGTAGTGGTTAATTGAAAAGCTCTGCGGCATACTTCTTGGAACAAGCCAGTTACCTGTTCCCACGCAAAGAGGAGTATATAGAACCATGGTGGATTCCCAGCTGATGAAGTAAAGGATTATTAAAGGAATGGGATCACCATGGGGATCATCGTTAATTCTCTGAAACAGAATCCGCCCTTTTCTCCTGCCAAACACATGCCCGCTTCTCCTCTCTGGTTATAATAAAAACTAACCAGCGAACTGACAGAGGGCCTGACCAACACATCCACACCGACCCCACAGGAAAAAAAAAAAAAAAAACACAGTAGCCTCCAGCTACTAATTATAATGCTAACTTGCAAAATTTTCCTGCATTTTTAAACAATGGAAAAATGATGGTGAGATGATACTTAGAAGAATGGATTCTTGTCAGTCTCCACTAACAAAAATTGGCAAAACCAAGTCAGCTACGCCTCAGCATAGTTATGTCCGTCGCAGCCTTCTTGGGTTTCAGGAGGCACAAACAAACGTTATCACAATTATGGTCAAACGCTGAACACCTGCAAATAATTTTCAACGTAGTGGTTAATTGAAAAGCTCTGCGGCATACTTCTTGGAACAAGCCAGTTACCTGTTCCCACGCAAAGAGGAGTATATAGAACCATGGTGGATCTCCAGCTGATGAAGTAAAGGATTATTAACGTCACGGGATGACCATGGAGATCATCGTTAATTCTCTGAAACAGAATCCGCCCTTTTAACCTGCCAAACACATGCCCACTTCTCCTCTCTGGGCAAAATAAAAACTAACCAGCGAACTGGCAGAGGGCCTGACCCCCCCATCCACATCGACCACACACAAAAAAAAAACCGTACCCTCCAGCTACTAAGTATAATGCTAACTTGCAAAATTTCCCTGCCTTTTAAAACAATGGAAAAATGGTGGTGGGATGATACTTAGAAGAATGGCTTCTTGTCTGTCTTCACTAAGAAAAATAGGCAACACCAAGTCAGCTACTTCTCAGCATAGTTATGTCCATCGCAGCCTTCTTGGGTTTCAGGAGGCACATGCAAACCTTATCAAAATTATGGTGAAACGCTGAAAACCTGCAAATAATTTTCAACGTACTGGTTAATTTGGAAACTCTCCAGCATACTTCTTGGAACAAGCCAGGTACCTGTGCCCACGCATAGAGGAGTATATAGAAACATGGTGGAATCCCAGCTGATGAAGCAAAGGATTCTTAAAGGAATGAGATGACCATGCGGATCCTGTTTAATTCTCTGAAACAGAATCCGCACTTTTCACCTGCCAAACACATGCCCACTACTCTTCTCTGGGGATAATAAAAACAAACCAGCGATCTGACAGAGGGCCTGAACACCCATCCTGACCGACCCCACAACAAAAAAGTACCCTCCAGCTACTAATTATAATGCCAATTTGCAAAATTTCCCTGCATTTTTAAACAATGGAGAAATGATGGTGGGATGATACTTAGAAGAATGGCTTCTTGTCAGTCTCCACTGACAAAAATAGGCAACACCAAGTCAGCTACGCCTCAGCATAGTTATGTCCATAGCAGCCATATTTGGTTTCAGTAGGCACATACACACGTTATCACAATTATGGTGAAACGCTGAAAACCTGCAAAGGATTTTCAACATACTGGTTAATTGAAAAGCTCTGAGGCATACTTCTTGGACAAGCCAGTTTCCTGTGCCCACGCATAGAGAAGTATATAGAACCATGGTGGATTTCCAGCTTATGAAGGAAAGGATTCTTAAAGGAACGGGATTACCATGCGGATCCTGTTTAATTCTCTGAAACACATCCGCAGTTTTCACCTGCCATACTAATACCCACTTCTCCTCTCTGGGGATAATAAAAACAAACCAGCGAACTGACAGAGGGCCTGACCAACACATCCACACCGACCCCACAGGAAAAAAAAAAAAAAACACCGTAGCCTCCAGCTACTAATTATAATGCTAACTTGCAAAATTTTCCTGCATTTTTAAACAATGGAAAAATGATGGTGAGATGATACTTAGAAGAATGGATTCTTGTCAGACTCCACTAACAAAAATTGGCAAAACCAAGTCAGCTACGCCTCAGCATAGTTATGTCCGAGGCAGCCTTCTTGGGTTTCAGGAGGCACAAACAAACGTTATCACAATTATGCTGAAACGATGAACACCTGCATATGATTTTCAACGTAGTGGTTAATTGAAAAGCTCTGCGGCATACTTCTTGGAACAAGCCAGTTACCTGTTCCCACGCAAAGAGGAGTATATAGAACCATGGTGGATTTCCAGCTGATGAAGTAAAGGATTATTAACGTCACGGGATGATCATGGGGATCATCGTTAATTCTCTGAAACAGAATCCGCCCTTTTCACCTGCCAAACACATGCCCACTTGTCCTCTCTGGGGATAATAAAAACTAACCAGCGAACTGACAGAGGGCCTGATCCCCCCATCCACATCGACCACACACACACACAAAAAAACCGTACCCTCCAGCTACTAATTATAATGCTAACTTGCAAAATTTCCCTGCATTTTAAAACAATGGAAAAATGGTGGTGGGATGATACTTAGAAGAATGGCTTCTTGTCAGTCTCCACTAACAAAAATAGGCAACACCAAGTCAGCTACTCCTCAGCATAGTTATGTCCGTCGCAGCCTTCTTGGGTTTCAGGAGGCACAAACAAACGTTATCACAATTATGGTGAAACGCTGAACACCTGCAAATAATTTTCATCGTAGTGGTTAATTGAAAAGCTCTGCGGCATACTTCTTGGAACAAGCCAGTTACCTGTTCCCACGCAAAGAGGAGTATATAGAACCATGGTGGATTTCCAGCTGATGAAGTAAAGGATTATTAAAGGAACGCGATGAGCATGGGGATCATCGTAAATTCTCTGAAACAGAATCCGCCCTTTTCTCCTGCCAAACACATGCCCGCTTCTCCTCTCTGGTTATAATAAAAACTAACCAGCGAACTGACAGAGGGCCTGACCCCCCCATCCACATCGACCACACAAAAAAAAAAAACCGTACCCTCCAGCTACTAATTATAATGCTAACTTGCAAAATTTCCCTGCATTTTAAAACAATGGAAAAATGGTGGTGGGATGATACTTAGAAGAATGGCTTCTTGTCTGTCTCCACTAACAAAAATAGTCAACACCAAGTCAGCTACTCCTCAGCATAGTTATGTCCGTCGCAGCCTTCTTGGGTTTCAGGAGGCACATACAAACGTTATCACAATTATGGTGAAACGCTGAAAACCTGCAAATAATTTTCAACGTACTGGTTAATTTGAAAACTCTCCAGCATACTTCTTGGAACAAGCCAGGTACCTGTGCCCACGCATAGAGGAGTATATAGAAACATGGTGGAATCCCAGCTGATGAAGCAAAGGATTCTTAAAGGAATGAGATGACCATGCGGATCCTGTTTAATTCTCTGAAACAGAATCCGCACTTTTCACCTGCCAAACACATGCCCACTACTCTTCTCTGGGGATAATAAAAACAAACCAGCGATCTGACAGAGGGCCTGAATGTGGGGAGTTAGCTACGCTCCCCGCAAAGAGGTCCTTTTCTCTTTGTTCTGATTAGATCTCTAAGTTGACTACGCCAGTTTGCAGGGAGTTAGCTACGCTCCCTGCAAAGAGGTTTTTTCTTCCGATCAGGTCTCTCAGGCAGGGGTCATCGCAAAGGATCAAAAATATAGTAGGAAACAGAAATAAAAATATAAAGTAATGGCAATAATAATACACAGAGCCAAAGGTATAGTTTTTAAAGTGAAAGTTTATGAAAATAGATAAAGAAGGGTATCCGGATGGAAATATTTTACCCGCATCAAATATTTCCCCGACTGAAACTCCACACAGGTATTATATAGGGTACATACAGGCTCCGGTTGCCAAGGGCAACGGGATTTTGATACTAACAGGCAGTTTGCTTTAGGGTCAAAGTCTCCTAAAAGTCTACTACAGATCCTTTAACTAACTCTAACTAGGGGAACAATGGGTTATAAAATCTTCTTGGGGCAAACTTCTAAGTTTTATGATAAGGCTATTACTTTAGCAACAAACAGAGACATCTTGGCTCTGGTGATTGTGTTCTTGGAGACAGAGATGATCCCAGAAGTCAACATGGGCTGTGCTTTGTGTTAATTACTTGAACCGCATGGTTCCATCTGGGCCCGGCTTGGGCATTAGCATATCTATCTGATTAGCTCTCATCTCCGGGGGTCCACCTGTCAGCAGCACCAGCAACCTTTGGTCCTAAGGGAGGCCTGCCTTGTCTTTCAAAACAGGTGAGAACCAAAGGCCCAGTTTACAGCTGTCTCCTTGAGATGCAGCTTCTACTGACCAGCAAGACGCCCTCCTGAGACGAGGCAGCTTTTGAACTAACACATTTATCTTTTCCTTAAGGCAAAGCCTTATTTGACTTCTGAAATCAAATCTTGTCTCCAGAAATACAGGGGGCATTTCTACAACTCAGTATTCTTAGGCTCAACATCTCCCCCTTTTTTATTTTTTGAAGAAAGTTGATGGAGTTGGACAGCCATCACAGCGAGGAGTTGGTCTCTGGATTCTTGTCTGCTTCGGAGTTTTCTCCAGAGTATAAATAAACACAAGCAAAGGATTAAAATAATGCTAAAAGTTACAATAGTGGAACTCCCATAGATCTTAAGATGATAAAGTGGATCAGCTGACTCCAAACCAGAAGAGATGTCATCAATAATGTCAGCTTCAGAGAGCAATTTAAGTTTGTGACTGAAGGTACTTAATATTTCTTGTTGTAAATTTTTAATCTCTTCAGTCAGATTTCCTTGATTAAGTAGATGTTTTTTGATGTTTTCCCAAGGAAACCGAGTTTGATTATATATATGAGGTGTAACACAAAATTGAGTGATATTCCAATCACAACGAAGTCTAAGTTGCTTTTGTAGACTTATAACCTGGTCTCCCAACAAGGTGACTGCTTGCTGTAAGTCAGCCACTTGAGTAGCTAATTTAGAGTCAATTTGATTTTGTGTAGACCATAATTGATTTGAATCATGGTGCCAGTTTTGAACAAATTCAGTGGTCTGAACGGTCTGATGTAGAGCCACACCTGCGGTGGCCGCAGAAGCAGTGACAGCAATGATTCCCAAAATAGCTGCTATTAAGAGACCAATAAATCTTTTTGTACGTTTAAGAATGTGGTTAAGTAGTTTATCCAAAAGGAACATTGCTGGTGTTTCTTGCCAGACTCTATTCATTTTAACAGGTAACCACAGTCCTGTTCTGGCTTTGAAAATATAAAGTGTTTCTTTATAAGGGTTGAACTTTATAGAATTCTTAATACAGGTATAATAAGAACAGTTGTCACAGGTCACTAGGAAAGAAGGTTCTTTATAAACAGCATGTCCAATCATAAATAAGTAAGGCAGTCTAACACAAACTTGAATATAATGAGTAGAATTTAAATTAAAAGTCCATTCTCGGCTATTGTTTGTATCCAGTGTGTGTGCTAATCCAGGCCTGCAAAGAGTGCAAAGCAGCTGATATTTTCCACAATTGATCATGAATAGGGCCATCTAAAATATGAGGAGCTGGAGAGCTCATACCATCATTGAGCCATGTAATATGACTTTTAAGGTCAGTGTCTTTTACAGACATCGAGGTGGCGGTTTTATTCCAATGAAGCTTTTTAAAATTGTGAGAGGAGGCAGGATGTCCATAGGGACTCCAGTCTAGGACAACACCATAAGATGTGGACCCAGCAAGAATGCGCCCCGTGTGAGCTCTATAATTGTCCCATTGTACCCAAGTTTTAGGATCAGAAATTATTACTTTCTTACAAAGGGGTATATCTGTGGGTGCAATTTTAGAATGCCCAATAGTGATGTGTCTGGTTGCCAGACACTCTTACCACCATGCTCACCACGCAGATCATGGCAAGAAAAAGATTTACAGACGTTTTAGGTACAAATGTCTGGTTCAATATCTTGTCTGCTTCTTTGTATGTTCTCTTCAGCTGTCCCCACGTCATGGTCTGTGCCTGACGTGTCTTCTGCTTTTTCCCCTTGAGTTTCCACTCTGGGTTTGATTCTTCTGCTTGGAATCCAGACTGTTGGTCTGTCATCTGTCAAAACACAAGCAAAAACTCTCCCCCACACCTTTGCCCATCCTTTTTTCCATTTATTTTCTACATTATCTTTCCACCAGATAGGCTGGTGAGGGAAAGAGTCTGATTGTGGACTCCCATTCCAATGCTTTTCTATTGCTGTTAATTTATCTTCCTTATGAATATTCAAAAAATTTTAGGTAAATAAGGCTTGATTTATTCTGTCTTTGGGAGACTGTCTACCTCCCCCTTTTTGTTTTAATAACATGTTTTTTAAAGTTTGATGTGTACGTTCTATAATACCTTGTCCTTGAGGATTATAAGGAATGCCAGTAATGTGCTTGATGTCTCATTTAATATAAAAAGCTGCAAAAGAATGACTAGTGTAAGCAGGGCCATTGTCAGTTTTAATGGTGGCTGGGACTCCCATTTATACAAAACAGGAGTGTAAACGTGAAAGTACATGTCTAACAGTTTCTCCAGAGGATGGAGTAGCCATAATAAGACTGGAATAAGTATCTACAGTAACACGTACAATACCTAACTTGCCAAATTTAGGAATATGAGTAACATCCATTTGCCATAATTCATTTGGCGAGAGACCTCGAGGATTAAGTCCTGCAGAAAATTTAAGCTGATTAATTAATTGACAAGTGGGACAATGAGAAACAATACGTTTGGCTTGATTATTAATTGTATAATTATATTGATTATTTTTAAATCAGTTAACATTTGCCATTTGCCAGATTTCTTTTTAATAACAAATATAGGAGAATTCCACGGACTGGTGGACTCCTCTATATGTCCTGCTTGTAATTGTTCTTCTCCTAATATTTGAAGAGCACCCAATTTTTCTTGGTTTAGTGGCCACTGCTCTGTCCATATAGGCTTTTGTGATATCCAATTTAAAGCCAGAGCATAATGGTGCTTTTCAGCAGCAGTGGCCGCTATCCAAAATTTGGATAGCATAAACCATGCCGAGAAGTATGTGCCTTTGGTGCCTCGAAAGTCTTAGCCCCTTGGCTCCTTTTACCCAAACCAAAACAAGGGTTATAATTCATATTTAACATAATCTGTTTAGCAGGAGCAGATGTATTAGGTATATTGATGTATGCTCCCCATTGCTGTAACAAATCTCTTCCCCACAAATTAATAGTGATGTTAGCCACGTAAGGTTTTAAAGTGGCTGTCTGTCCATCAGGACCTGAACAATTTAAAATTTGTCGACTTTGAAATATGTCAGTCATCGTTCCTATTCCGGTAAGAACAGTAGGAACTTCTTGTAAAGGCCAAGCCTTTGGCCAAAAACTTTTAGAAATAATTGTAACATCAGCCCCAGTATCTACAAGTCCAACAAAAGATTTGCCATTTAACTTAATCTCTAATTGAGGTCTCTGGTCATTAATTAAAGCTTGCCAATACACTTTAGTTCCAGTGCTCCCAAAACCTCCCTGCCTTAGAACTTCTGTATATAAGGTAACAATAGAAGTTGTGCAATACGGTCTCTAGCCTGAATAAGATAATCAAAATTGGAACTCATCATTAACTGAAATTTTTCCTGAGTAATCTGAATCAACTATACCCAAATGTACTGAAATCCCTTTTAAGGTAAGAGAGCTCCGGTCAGTGATAAAAGCTCCGGAAAGTTGTTTATAATTTTTTTTTTTTTCCAAAATGTCCTTTACGGACGTAATCGAGACATTTTACGACAGTTTTTTGCTTTCTGGGAATGCCTTTCCCACTGCTAGCCTCAGCCAACATTTGTATTTTAAAAGCCTCTGATTTAACTTTTCGGCGAAACCCTTTTTTTTTTTTTGAGCGGCGGATGTAAAAGCCGCTAACATTTTGAATTAGTATTATTAAAAGCCAATATATGTAATATTAAATTTTTTAAGTCAGGTGGACTAACCGTTTTTTGCACATCTTGTAATCTAGTGATAAAATCTACATAAGTTTCATTAACATTTTCTTTAACATCTTACACAAGAAAACACAGACTGTTTAGGAGAAGCTATCTTCTCTTATGTTCTAATACAGCACTGTTGAATTTGAGCAATAACCTGATCATCTTTTCTAAGATCTTAGTTTGTTCTTTAAAAGTTTTTTTTTTTTTTTAACAGCCTCTCTCAACGGTGGATCATGCTTCAGGGAATCATTTGCATTAGAGAGTAGCGGTTCCCAAGCTTAAAGCGGCTGACTTGAGCCGCGCAGAGAGCTCTTAAAGTGAAAGTTCTCCTTTAGAATTCTTTCTTTTTCTCTTTTCTATATTTTCTATAGACCCGAGAAGAGGGTCGGTACCTACTTTTATTGGCTTTGTCTTATCCTGGCCCAATGCAGACGGAAGGTCCCAATTGACCTTCTCTTTTCTGCTAAAAACAGGCTCCAGATCTTTTACTAAGCTTATTTTAGGACGGATATCCTCCGTCTCGCTAAAAGAGAATTCTGAGTTAGAATGAAACAGCTGTAGAGCTTGAGAAATTAAAGAGCAGAGCTTTTAAATACATAGAGAAATTTAATTTATTTATTTATTTATTTATTTTCGGAGCGCTTTTCATAATGTTTTCAGCGCCAACTACTTTTGCTGCAGCTTGAACTCACCCGGAGGTGGGAACCAATCACAGTGCTTGGAAATTAAATTAACAATTTCTCGAGATTTTTCTTTTTGGCAATTACTCTAGTACTCTTTAATAAGCTCTCAACAATTCCACATACTCAGAAAAGATAGTCTTCCTCATTATTTTAATCCGGACAGAATAATAATTTACTTTGCCCTGGAGATGTTCACTTACCTCTCACTAGGTAAGACGCGCGCGCGACTTTCAATCCACTCCAGGTCCCTTGCGATGCAATTGGGGAACTCTTCGCTCGAGCAAAGCCTTTTGCCTTCAAGACCCTATCGGAGTGTCCTGCCGACTACGCCAGTTTGCAGGGAGTTAGCTACGCTCCCCGCAAAGAGGTCCTTTTTTTTTTTTTTTTTTTTTTTTTTGTTTATAAAGTGAAAGTTTATGAAAATAGATAAAGGAGGGTATCCGGATGGAAATATTTTACCCGCATCAAATATTTCCCCGACTGAAACTTCACACAGGTATTATATAGGGTACATATAGGCTCCGGTTGCCAAGGGCAACGGGATTTTGATACTAACAGGCAGTTTGCTTTAGGGTCAAAGTCTCCTAAAAGTCTACTACAGATCCTTTAACTAACTCTAACTAGGGGAACAATGGGTTATAAAATCTTCTTGGGGCAAACTTCTAAGTTTTATGATAAGGCTATTACTTTAGCAACAAACAGAGACATCTTGGCTCTGGTGATTGTGTTCTTGGAGACAGAGATGATCCCAGAAGTCAACATGGGCTGTGCTTTGTGTTAATTACTTGAACCGCATGGTTCCATCTGGGCCCGGCTTGGGCATTAGCATATCTATCTGATTAGCTCTCATCTCCGGGGGTCCACCTGTCAGCAGCACCAGCAACCTTTGGTCCTAAGGGAGGCCTGCCTTGTCTTTCAAAACAGGTGAGAACCAAAGGCCCAGTTTACAGCTGTCTCCTTGAGATACAGCTTCTACTGACCAGCAAGACGCCCTCCTGAGACGAGGCAGCTTTTGAACTAACACATTTATCTTTTCCTTAAGGCAAAGCCTTATTTGACTTCTGAAATCAAATCTTGTCTCCAGAAATACAGGGGGCATTTCTACAACTCAGTATTCTTAGGCTCAACACCTGAACACCCATCCTGACCGACCCCACCAAAAAAAAAGTACCCTCCAGCTACTAATTATAATGCCAATTTGCAAAATTTCCCTGCATTTTTAAACAATGGAGAAATGATGGTGGGATGATACTTAGAAGAATGGCTTCTTGTCAGTCTCCACTGACAAAAATAGGCAACACCAAGTCAGCTACACCTCAGCATAGTTATGTCCATAGCAGCCATATTTGGTTTCAGTAGGCACATACACACGTTATCACAATTATGGTGAAACGCTGAAAACCTGCAAAGGATTTTCAACATACTGGTTAATTTAAAAGCTCTGAGGCATACTTCTTGGAACAAGCCAGTTTCCTGTGCCCACGCATAGAGAAGTATATAGAACCATGGTGGATTCCCAGCTCATGAAGCAAAGGATTCTTAAAGGAACGGGATTACCATGCGGATCCTGTTTAATTCTCTGAAACAGAATCCGCACTTTTCACCTGCCAAACACATGCCCACTTCTCCTCTCTGGGGATAATAAAAACTAACCAGCGAACTGACAGAGGGCCTGACCCCCCCATCCACATCGACCACACACAAAAAAAAAACCGTACCCTCCAGCTACTAATTATAATGCTAACTTCCAAAATTTCCCTGCATTTTAAAACAATGCAAAAATGGTGGTGGGATGATACTTAGAAGAATGGCTTCTTGTCAGTCTCCACTGACAAAAATAGGCAACACCAAGTCAGCTACGCCTCAGCATAGTTATGTCCATAGCAGCCATATTTGGTTTCAGTAGGCACATACACACGTTATCACAATTATGGTGAAACGCTGAAAACCTGCAAATAATTTTCAACGTAGTGGTTAATTGAAAAGCTCTGTGGCATACTTCTTGGAACAATCCAGGTACCTGTGCCCACGCATAGAGGAGTATATAGAAACATGGTGGAATCCCAGCTGATGTAGCAAAGGATTCTTAAAGGAATGAGATGACCATGCGGATCCTGTTTAATGCTCTGAAACAGAATCCGCACTTTTCACCTGCCAAACACATGCCCACTTCTCCTCTCTGGGGATAATAAAAACAAACCAGCGAACTGACAGAAGGCCTGACGAACACATCCACACCGACCCCACAGGAAAAGAAAAAACAAAACACCGTAGCCTCCAGCTACTCATTATAATGCTAACTTGCAAAATTTTCCTGCATTTTTAAACAATGGAAAAATGATGGTGAGATGATACTTAGAAGAATGGATTCTTGTCAGTCTCCACTAAAAAAATAGGCAACACCAAGTCAGCTACTCCTCAGCATAGTTATGTCCGTCGCAGCCTTCTTGGGTTCCAGGAGGCATAAACAAACGTTATCACAATTATGGTGAAACGCTGAACACCTGCAAATAATTTTCAACGTAGTGGTTAATTGAAAAGCTCTGCGGCATACTTCTTGGAACAAGCCACTTACCTGTTCCCACGCAAAGAGGAGTATATAGAACCATGGTGGATTTCCAGCTGGTGAAATAAGTGATTATTAAAGGAATGGGATGACCATGGCGATCATCGTTAATTCTCTGAAACAGAATCCGCCCTTTTCACCTGCCAAACACATGCCCACTTCTCCTCTCTGGGGATAATAAAAACTAACCAGCTAACTGACAGAGGGCCTGACCCCCCAATCCACATCGACCACACACAAAAAAAAAACCGTACCCTCCAGCTACTAACTATAATGCTAACTTCCAAAATTTCCCTTCATTTTTAACCACCGGAAAAATGATGGCGGCATGATACTTATAAGAATGGCTTCTTGTCTGTCTCCACTAACAAAAATCGGCAAAACCAAGTCAGCTACGCCTCAGCATAGTTATGTCTGTGGCAGCCATCTTGGGTTTCAAGGCACATACAAACGTTGTCACAATTATGATGAAACGCTGAACACCTGCAAATAATTTTCAATGTACTTTTTATTTGAAAAGCTCTGTGGCATACTTCTTGGAACAAGCCAGTAACCTGTGCCCACCCATACGGGAGTATATAGAACCATGGTGGTTTCCCAGCTGATGAAGCAAAGGATTCTTAAAGGAAGCGGATGACCATGCGGATCTTCTTTAATTCTTTGAAACAGAATCCGCACTTTTCACCTGCCAACAACATGCCCACTTCTCCTCTCTGGGGATAATAAAAACAAACCAGCCAACATCTAGAGGGCCTTGCACCCCCATCCACACCAACCCCACAAAAAAAACGTACCCTCCAGCTACTTATTATAATGCTAACTTGCAAAATTTCCCTGCATTTTAAAACAATGGAAAAATGGTGGTGGGATGAAACTTAGAAGAATGGCTTCTTGTCTGTCTCCACTAACAAAAATAGGCAACACCAAGTCAGCTACTCCTCAGCATAGTTATGTCCGTCGCAGCCTTCTTGGGTTTCAGGAGGCACATACAAACGTTATCAAAATTATGGTGAAACGCTGAAAACCTGCAAATAATTTTCAACGTACTGGTTAATTTGAAAACTCTCCAGCATACTTCTTGGAACAAGCCAGGTACCTGTGCCCACGCATAGAGGAGTATATAGAAACATGGTGGAATCCCAGCTGATGAAGCAAAGGATTCTTAAAGGAATGAGATGACCATGTGGATCCTGTTTAATTCTCTGAAACAGAATCCGCACTTTTCACCTGCTAAACACATGCCCACTTCTCCTCTCTGGGGATAATAAAAACAAACCAGTGAATTGACAGATGGCCTGACCAACCCATCCACACTGACCCCACAAAAAAAAAAGTACCCTCCAGCTACTAATTATAATGCTAACTTGCAAAATTTCCCTGCATTTTTAAACAATGGAAAAATGATGGTGGGATGATACTTAGAAGAATGGCTTCTTGTCAGTTTCCACTAACAAAAATAGGCAACACGAAGACAGCTACTCCTCAGCATACTTATGTCCTTGGTAGCCATATTGGGTTTCAGTAGACACATACAAACGTTATGAGAATTATGGTGAAAAGCTTAAAACCTGCAAATAATTTTCAACGTACTGCTTAATTGAAAAGCTCTGCGGCATATTTCTTGGAACAAGCCAGTTACCTGTGCCCACACATAGAGGAGTATATAGAACCATGGTGGATTCCCAGCTGATGAAGCAAAATTTCCTAAAGGAACGGGATGAGTATGCCGATCCTGTTTCATTCTCTGAAACAGAATCCGAACTTTTCACCTGCCAAACACATGCCCACATCTCCTCTCTGGGGATAATAAAAACTAACCAGCGAACTGACCGAGTGCCTGACCCCCCCGATCCACATCGACCACACACAAAATAAACCCGTACCCTCCAGCTACTAATTATAATGCTAACTTTCAAAATTTCCCTGCCTTTTAAAACAATGGAAAAATGGTGGTGGGATGATACTTGAAGAATGGCTTCTTGTCTGTCTCCACTAACAAAAATAGGCAACACCAAGTCAGCTACTCCTCAGCATAGTTATGTCCGTCGCAGCCTTCTTGGGTTTCAGGAGGCACATACAAACGTTATCAAAATTATGGTGAAACGCTGAAAACCTGCAAATAATTTTCAACGTACTGGTTAATTTGAAAACTCTCCAGCATATTTCTTGGAACAAGCCAGGTACCTGTGCCCACGCATAGAGGAGTATATAGAAACATGGTGGAATCCCAGCTGATGAAGCAAAGGATTCTTAAAGGAATGAGATGACCATGCGGATCCTGTTTAATTCTCTGAAACAGAATCCGCACTTTTCACCTGCCAAACACATGCCCACTTCTCCTCTCTGGGGATAATAAAAACAAACCAGTGAATTGACAGATGGCCTGACCAACCCATCCACACTGACCCCACAAAAAAAAAAAAAAAGTACCCTCCATCTACTAATTATAATGCTAACCTGCAAAATTTCCCTGCATTTTTAAACAATGGAGAAATGATAGTGGGATGATACTTAGAAGAATGGCTTCTTGTCAGTCTCCACTGACAAAAATAGGCAACACCAAGTCAGCTACGCCTCAGCATAGTTATGTCCGTAGCAGCCATATTTGGTTTCAGTAGCCACATACACACGTTATCACAATTATGGTGAAACGCTGAAAACCTGCAAAGGATTTTCAACATACTGGTTAATTGAAAAGCTCTGAGGCATACTTCTTGGAACAAGCCAGTTTCCTGTGCCCACGCATAGAGAAGTATATAGAACCATGGTGGATTCCCAGCTCATGAAGCAAAGGATTCTTAAAGGAACGGGATTACCATGCGGATCCTGTTTAATTCTCTGAAACAGATCCGCAGTTTTCACCTGCCATACTAATAGCCACTTCTCCTCTCTGGGGATAATAAAAACAAACCAGTGAACTGACAGAGGGCCTGACCAACACATCCACACAGACCCCACAGGAAAAAAAAAGAAAACACCGTAGCCTCCAGCTACTAATTATAATGCTAACTTGCAAAATTTTCCTGCATTTTTAAACAATGGAAAAATGATGGTGAGATGATACTTAGAAGAATGGATTCTTGTCAATCTCCACTAAAAAAAATCGGCAAAACCAAGTCAGCTACGCCTCAGCATAGTTATGTTCGTGGCAGCCATCTTGGGTTTCAGGAGGCACAAACAAACGTTATCACAATTATGGTGAAACGCTTAACACCTGCAAATAATTTTCAACGTACTGGTTAATATGAAAACTCTCCAGCATACTTCTTGGAACAAGCCAGGTACCTGTTCCCACGCAAAGGGGAGTGTATAGAACCAAGGTGGATTTCCAGCTGATGAAGTAAAGGATTATTAAAGGAACGGGATGGCCATGGGGATCATCATTAATTCTCTAAAACAGAATCTGCCCTTTTCACCTGCCAAACACATGCCCACTTCTCCTCTCTGGGGATAATAAAAACTAACCAGCGAACTGACAGAGGGCCTGACCCCCCCATCCACATCGACCACACAAAAAAAAAACTTTACCCTCCAGCTACTAATTATAATGCTAACTTGCAAAATTTCCCTGCATTTTAAAACAATGGAAAAATGGTGGTGGGATGATACTTAGAAGAATGGCTTCTTGTCTGTCTCCACTAACAAAAATAGGCAACACCAAGTCAGCTACTCCTCAGCATAGTTATGTCCGTCGCAGCCTTCTTGGGTTTCAGGAGGCACATACAAACGTTATCAAAATTATGGTGAAACGCTGAAAACCTGCAAATAATTTTGAACATAGTAGTTAATTGAAAAGCTCTGCGGCATACTTCTTGGAACAAGCCAGGTACCTGTGCCCACGCATAGAGGAGTATATAGAAACATGGTGGAATCCCAGCTGATGAAGCAAAGGATTCTTAAAGGAATGAGATGACCATGCGGATCCTGTTTAATTCTCTGAAACAGAATCCGCACTTTTCACCTGCCAAACACATGCCCACTTCTCCTCTCTGGGGATAATAAAAACAAACCAGTGAATTGACAGATGGCCTGACCAACCCATCCACACTGACCCCACAAAAAAAAAAAAAGTACCCTCCAGCTACTAATTATAATGCTAACTTGCAAAATTTTCCTGCATTTTTAAACAATGGAAAAATCATGGTGAGATGATACTTAGAAGAATGGATTCTTGTCAGTCTCCACTAAAAAAATAGACAAAACCAAGTCAGCTACGCCTCAGCATCGTTATGTTCGTGGCAGCCATCTTGGGTCTCAGGAGGCACAAACAAACGTTATCACAATTATGGTGAAACGCTGAACACCTGCAAATAATTTTCAACGTAGTGGTTAATTGAAAAGCTCTGCGGCATACTTCTTGGAACAAGCCAGTTACCTGTTCCCACGCAAAGAGGAGTATATAGAACCATGCTGGATTTCCAGCTGATGAAGTAAAGGATTATTAAAGGAACGGGATAGGCATGGGGATCATCGTTAATTCTCTGAAACAGAATCCGCCCTTTTCACCTGCCAAACACATGCCCACTTCTCCTCTCTGGGGATAATAAAAACTAACCAGCTAACTGACAGAGGGCCTGACCCCCCCATCCACATCGACCACACACACAAAAAAAACCGTACCCTCCAGCTACTAATTATAATGCTAACTTCCAAAATTTCCCTTCATTTTTAACCAACGGAAAAATGATGGCGGCATGATACTTAGAAGAATGGCTTCTTGTCAGTCTCCACTAACAAAAATCGGCAAAACCAAGTCAGCTACGCCTCAGCATAGTTATGTCTGTGGCAGCCATCTTGGGTTTCAAGGCACATACAAACGTTGTCGCAATTATGATGAAACGCTGAACACCTGCAAATAATTTTCAATGTACTTTTTATTTGAAAAGCTCTGTGGCATACTTCTTGGAACAAGCCAGTAACCTGTGCCCACCCTTACGGGAGTATATAGAACCATGGTGGTTTCCCAGATGATGAAGCAAAGGATTCTTAAAGGAAGCGGATGACCATGCGGATCCTCTTTAATTCCTTGAAACAGAATCCGCACTTTTCACCTGCCAACAACATGCCCACTTCTCCTCTCTGGGGATAATAAAAACAAACCAGCGAACATCTAGAGGGCCTTGCACCCCCATCCACACCGACCCCACAAAAAAAAAAAGTACCCTCCAGCTACTAATTATAATACTAACTTGCAAAATTTCCCTGCATTTTAAAACAATGGAAAAATGGTGGTGGGATGATACTTAGAAGAATGGCTTCTTGTCAGTCTCCACTAACAAAAATAGGAGACACCAAGTCAGCTACTCCGCAGCATAGTTATGTCCGTCGCAGCCTTCTTGGGTTTCAGGAGGCACAAACAAACGTTATCACAATTATGGTGAAACGCTGAACACCTGCAAATAATTTTCAACGTAGTGGTTAATTGAAAAGCTCTGCGGCATACTTCTTGGAACAAGCCAGTTACTTGTTCCCACGCAAAGAGGAGTATATAGAACCATGCTGGATTTCCAGCTGATGAAGTTAAGGATTATTAAAGGAACGGGATGACCATGGGGATCATCGTTAATTCTCTGAAACAGAATCCGCCCTTTTCACCTGCCAAACACATGCCCACTTCTCCTCTCTGGGGATAATAAAAACTAACCAGCGAACTGACAGAGGCCCTGACCCCTCCCATCCACATCGACCACACACAAAAAAAAACCGTACCCTCCAGCTACTAATTATAATGCTAACTTGCAAAATTTCCCTGCATTTTAAAACAATGGAAAAATGGTGGTGGGATGATACTTAGAAGAATGGCTTCTTGTCAGTCTCCACTAACAAAAATAGGCAACACCAAGTCAGCTACTCCTCAGCATAGTTATGTCCGTCGCAGCCTTCTTGGGTTTCAGGAGGCACATACAAATGTTATCAAAATTACGGTGAAACGCTGAAAACCTGCAAATAATTTTCCACGTACTGGTTAATTTGAAAACTCTCCAGCATACTTCTTGCAACAAACCAGGTACCTGTGCCCACGCATAGAGGAGTATATAGAAACATGGTGGAATCCCAGCTGATGAAACAAAGGATTCTTAAAGGAATGAGATGACCATGCGGATCCTGTTTAATTCTCTGAAACAGAATCCGCACTTTTCACCTGCCAAACACATGCCCACTTCTCCTCTCTGGGGATAATAAAAACAAACCAGTGAATTGACAGATGGCCTGACCAACCCATCCACACTGACCCCACAAAAAAAAAAAAAGTACCCTCCAGCTACTAATTATAATGCTAACTTGCAAAATTTCCCTGCATTTTTAAACAATGGAAAAATGGTGGTGGGATGATACTTAGAAGAATGGCTTCTTGTCAGTCTCCACTAACAAAAATAGGCAACACGAAGTCAGCTACGCCTCAGCATACTTAAGTCCTTGGCAGCCATATTGGGTTTCAGGAGACACATACAAACGTTATCAAAATTATGGTGAAACGCTGAAAACCTGCAAATAATTTTCAACGTACTGCTTAATTGAAAAGCTCTGCGGCATACTTCTTGGAACAAGCCAGTTACCTGTGCCCACACATAGAGGATTATATAGAACCATGGTGGATTCCCAGCTGATGAAGCAAAAGTTTCCAAAAGGAACGGGATGAGCATGCGGATCCTCTTTCATTCTCTGAAACAGAATCCGCCCTTTTCACCTGCCAAACACATGCCCACTTCTCCTCTCTGGGGATAATAAAAACTAACCAGCGAACTGACAGAGGGCCTGACCCCCCCCATCCACATCGACCACACACACAAAAAAAACCGTACCCTCCAGCTATTAATTATAATGCTAAGTTCCAAAATTTCCCCTCATTTTTAACCAACGGAAAAATGATGGCGGAATGATACTTAGAAGAATGGCTTCTTGTCAGTCTCCACTAACAAAAATCGGCAAAACCAAGTCAGCTACGCCTCGGCATAGTTATGTCTGTGGCAGCCATCTTGGGTTTCAAGGCACATACAAACGTTGTCGCAATTATGATGAAACGCTGAACACCTGCAAATAATTTTCAATGTACTTTTTATTTGAAAACCTCTGTGGCATACTTCTTGAAACAAGCCAGTCACCTGTGCCCACCCTTACGGGAGTATATAGAACCATGGTGGTTTCCCAGATGATGAAGCAAAGGATTCTTAAAGGAAGCGGATGACCATGCGGATCCTGTTTAATTCTTTGAAACAGAATCCGCACTTTTCACCTGCCAACAACATGCCCACTTCTCCTCTCTGGGGATAATAAAAACAAACCAGCGAACATCTAGAGGGCCTTGCACCCCCATCCACACCGACACCACAAAAAAAAAAAAGTACCCTCCAGCTACTAATTATAATGCTAACTTGCACAATTTCCCTGCATTTTTAAACAATGGAAAAATCATGGTGGGTTTATACTTAAAAGAATGGCTTCTTGTCAGTCTCCATTGACAAAAATAGGAAACACCAAGTGAGCTACGCCTCAGCATAGTTATGTCCGTGGCAGCCATCTTGGGTTTCAGCAGGCACATACAAACCTTATCACAATTGTGGTGAAACGCTGAAAACCTGCAAATAATTTTCAACGTAGTGGTTAATTGAAAAGCTCTGCGGCATACTTCTTGGAATAAGCCAGGTACCTGTGCCCACGCATAGAGGAGTATATAGAACCATGGTGGATTCCCAGCTGATGAAGCAAAGGATTCTTTTTTTTTTTTTTTTTTTGTTCAGACAGAGTCTCAATTTGTTGCCCAGGCTAGAGTGAGTGCCGTGGCGTCAGCTTAGTTCACAGCAACCTCAGACTCCTCGGCTTAAACGATCCTACTGCCTCAGCCTCCCGAGTAGCTGGGACTACAGGCATGCGCCACTATGCCCGGCTAATTTTTTCTATATAGATTTTTAGTTGTCCATATAATGTCTTTCTATTTTTAGTAGAGACGGGGTCTCGCTCTTGCTCAGGCTGGTCTCGAACTCCTGACCTCGAGCGATCCACCCGCCTCGGCCTCCCAGAGTGCTAGGATTACAGGCGTGAGCCACCTCGCCCTTCCAGGATTCTTAAAGGAACGGGATGACCATGCGAATGCTGTTTAATTCTCTGAAAGAGTATCCGCACTTTTCAGCTGCCATCAAATGCCGACTTCCCCTCTCTGGGGATAATAAAAACAAACCAGCAAATTTATAGAGGGCCTGACCCCCCCATCGACACCGACCCGACGAAAAAAAAAAAAAAAACGTGCCCTCCAGCTACTAATTATAAAGCTAACTTGCAAAATTTCCCTGCATTTTTTAACAATGGAAAAATGACGGTGGGCTTATACTTAGAATGGCTACTTGTTAGTCTCCGCTGACAAAAAGAGGCAACACCAAGTCGGCTACACCTCAGCATAGTTATGTCCGTGGCAGCCATCTTGGGTTTCAGGAGGCACATACAAACGTTATTACAATTAGGGTGAAATGCTGAAAACCTGCAAATAATTTTCAACGTACTGGTTAATTGAAAAGCTCTGCGGCATACTTCTTGGAACAAGCCAGTTACCTGTGCCAACGCATAGAGGAGTATATAGAACCATGGTGGATTCCCAGCTGATGAAGCAAAGGATTCTTAAAGGAATGGGATGACCATGTGGATCCTGTTTAATTCTCTGAAATAGAATCCACACTTTTCACCTGCCAAACACATGCCCACTTGTCCTCTCTGGGGATAATAAAAGAAAACCAGCGAACTCACAGAGGGCCTGAAACGCCCATCCACTCCTACCCCACAAAAAAAGAAAAAAAAATACGTACCCTACATCTAATTATAATACTAACTTGCAAAATTTCCCTCCATTTTTACGCAATGGAAAAATGATGGTGGGATGATACTTAGAAGAATGTCTTCTTGTCAGTCTCCACTAACAAAAATAGGCATCAACAAGTCAGCTATGCCTCAGCATATTTATATCCGTGGCAGCCATCTTGGGTTTAAGGAGGCACATTCAAACATTATCACAATTACGGTTAAACATGCTAAAAACCTGACAATTCTAAAAGCACTGGTTAATTCAAAAGCTCTGTCGCATACTTCTTGGAACAAGCCAGTTACCTGTGCCCATGCAAAGAGAGGTCTAGAGAACCATGGTGGATTCCCAGGTGATGAATCAAAGGATTCTTAAAGGAACAGGCTCAAAAGTGCAGATCCTGTTTCAGTCTAAGTGTGAAACAGGATCCGCACATTTTGCCTGCAACACACATTCGCCCTTCTCATCTCTAGGGATAACAAAAACAGCCCATCAGATTTACAGATGCCCTGCCCCCGGCCCCCACCACCCCACACAAAATAGTCTGCTCCAGCGATTCGTCCTTATGCTATCTGGTGAAAGGTCATAAGCCTTTTAAAAAACTGGAGATAGGATGGTAGAATTATACCTAAAAGACTGGCTTATTGCCAGATTCCCATACCAATTATTGGCAACAGCAAGTGACGTAGGCCTCAGCATAGGTTTGTCCATGGCAGCCATCTTGGGTTTAAGGAGACACAGATGAACCTTATAACAATTATAATAAAAGGTGCTGCGAAAGCTGTTAAATAATTCTCATGGTAGTGGTTATTTCAAAAGCTCTGCGGCATACTTCTTTGAACTAGCCAGTTAACTGGGCCCACGCATAGTGCGGTGTAGAGAACTATGGTGGATTCCCAGCTGATGAAGCAAAGGATTCTTAAAGGAACAGGATGAACATGCGGATCCTGTTTCATACTCTGAAACAGGATCTGCACTTTTCACCTGCCAAACACATGCCCACTTCTCCTCTCTGGGGATAATAAAAAGAAACCACAGAACTGGCGGAGGGCTTGCCGCACCAGCCCCCAGACCCCACATAAAAACTTCCCGTCCAGCGACTCCTTGTTATTCTAACTGCCAAAAGGTGCTCTGACTTTTAAAATAGTGGAGAAGGATGGTGAAATGATACTTAAAAGAATGTATTCTTTCCAGTCTCCAGTACCAAGGATCGGCCACACAAAGTGAGCTCGGCCTCAGCATAGTTTTGTCCATGGCAGCCATCTCGAGACGAACCTTATGACAATTATGATGAAAGGTGCTGCAAAACCTGGCAAATAATTCTCAATGTAGTGGTTTTTTCAAAAGCTCTGTGGAATACTTCTTGGAACCCGGCAGTTTTCTGGGCCCACGCATAGAGGGGTCTAGAGAACCATGATGGATTCCCAGGTGATGAATCAAAGGATTCTTAAAGGAACAGGCTGAAAAGTGCGGATCCTGTTTCAGTCTGAGACTGAAACACTATATGCACTTTTTGCCTGCAACACACATGCCCACTTCTCCTCTCTAGGGATAATAAAAACAATCAATCGGATTGACAGATGTCCTCCCCCGCCCCCCAACACTGTACACAAAAAGGTCCCCTCCAGCGACTCATCCTTATGCTATCTGGCGAAAGGTCCTCTGCGTTTTAAAATAATGAAGATAGGATGGTGGAATTATACTTAAAATACTGGCCTTTTGCCAGACTCCCATACCAATTATTGGCAACAGGAAGTGACCTAGGTGTCAGCATAGGTTTGTCCGTGGCTGCCATCTAGGGTTTTAGGAAGCACAGATGAACCTTATCAAAATTATGGTAAAAGTGCTGGAAAAGCTGGCAAATAATTTCCATAGTAGTGGTTATTTCAAAAGCTCTGAGGAAAACTTCTTGGAACCAGGTAGTTTTCTGTGTGCACTAAAAGAGGGGTCTAGAGAACCATGGTGGATTCCCAGCTGATGAAGCAAAGGATTCTTAATGGAACGGGGTGAAAAGTGCAGATCCTGTGTCTGTCTAAGACTGAAACAGGACGCACACTTTTCACCTGCCACACACATGCCCACTTTTCCTCTCTGGGGATAATAAAAACAAACCAGCGAACTGACAAAGGGCCTGCCCCCCTTCCACCCACGCAGATCCCCCCCAAAAACATTCCCCTCCAGCTACTAATTATTATGCTAACTTGCAAAATTTCCCTGCATTTTTAAACAATGGAGAAAGGACGGTGGAGTGATACTTAGAAGAATGGCTTCTTGTCAGTCTCCACTAACAAAAATAGGCAACACCAAGTCAGCTACGCCTCAGCATAGTTATGCCCGTGGCAGCCATGTTGGGTTTAAGGAGGCACATACAAACTTTATCATAATTATGGTGAAACGTGCTGAAAACCCGGCAAATAATTCTCAACGTACTGTTTAATTCAAAAGCTCTGTGGCATACTTCTTGGAAGAAGCCAGTTACCTGGGCCCACGCATAGAGGGGTCTAGAGAACCATGGTGGATTCCAAGGTGATGAATCTAAGGATTCTTAAAGGAACAGGCTGAAAAGTGCAGATCCTGACTGAAACAGGATTCTGACTTTTTGCCTGCAACACACATGCCCACTTCTCCTCTCTAGGGATAACAAAAACAACCCATCGGATTGACAGATGGCCTGCCCCCGCCCCCCACCACCCCACACAAAATCGTGCCCTCCAGCGACTGATCCTTATGCTATCTGGCAATACGTCCTCTGCCTTTTAAAATAATGGAGATAGAATGGTGGAATTATACCTAAAAGACTGGCTTATTGCCAGACTCCCATACCAAGTATTCGCAACAGCAAGTCACCTAGGCCTCAGCACACGTTTGTCCCTGGCAGCCATCTTGGGTTTAAGGAGGCACAGATGAACCTTATCACAATTATGGTGAAAGGTGCTGCAAAAGCGGTCAAGTAATTCTCATGGTAGTGGTTACTTGAAAAGCTCTGCGGCATAATTCTTTGAACTAGCCAGTTAACTGGGCCCACGCATAGAGCAGTCTAGAGGCCCATGGTGGATTCCCACCTGATGAAGCAAGGGATTCTTAATGGAACGGGGTGAAAAGTGCGGTTTCTGTTTCAGTCTAAGACAGAAACGGGATCCGAACTTTTCACCTGCCACACACATGCCCACTTCTCTGGTCTGGGGAAAATAAAAACAATCCAGTGAACTGACAGAGGGCCTGCGCCCCCCACCCACACCGACCCCACAAATAAAAATGTCCCCTCCAGCTACTAATTATTATGCTAACTTGCAAAGGTTTCAGTGCATTTTAAAATAATGGGGAAAGTATGGTGGAATGATACTTAAAAGAATGGCCTCCTTCCAGCCTCCAGTAACAAGTGTCGTGAAATCCAAGTGACCTAGGCCTCAGCATAGTTTTCTCCGTGGCAGCCATCTTGTGTTTAAGGAGGCACAGACGATCCTTATCACAATTATGGTGATATGTGCTGCAGAAACTGGCAAATAATTCTACACGTAGTGTTTATCTCAAAAGCTGTGCAGCATACATCTTGGTACAGGCCAGTTCATGGGCCCATGCATGGAGGGTTCTAAGGAACCATGGTGGATTCCCAGCTGATGAATCAAAGGATTTTTTTTTTTTTTTTTTTTTTGAGACAGAGTCTCACTTTGTTGCCCAGGCTAGAGTGAGTGCCGTGGCGTCAGCTTAGCTCACAGCAACCTCAAACTCCTGGGCTCAAGCGATCCTACTGCCTCAGCCTCCCGAGTAGCTGGGACTACAGGCATGCGCCACTATGCCCGGCTAATTTTTTCTATATAGATTTTTTTAGGTGTCCATATAATGTCTTTCTATTTTTAGTAGAGACGGGGTCTCGCTCAGGCTGGTCTCGAACTCCTGACCTTGAGCAATCCACCCGCCTCGGCCTCCCAGAGTGCTAGGATTACAGGCGTGAGCCACCGCGCCCGGCCCGAATCAAAGGATTTTTAATGGAACCAGCTGAAAAGTGCGGATACTGTTTCAGTCTAACTGAAACAGGATCCGCACATTTCACCTGCCACAAATATATCCACTTCCCTGTCTGGGCATAATAAACACAAACAACCAGACTGACAGAGGGACTGTCCCCCAAACCACCCCGATCCCACCCAAAAACATCCCCTCCGTTGACTCATCCTTATGCTAACTGCCGAAAGGTGCTCACCTTTTAATATAAGGGAGAAAGGATGGTGCAATGATAATTAAAAGACTGGATTCTTGTCAGACTCCCGTACCAAGTATTGGCAACACCAAGCGAGAGAACCCTCAGTATAGGTTTGTCCATGGAAGCCATCTAGGGTTTAAGGAAGCACAAATGAACCTTATCAAAATTATGGTAAAAGTGCTGGAAAAGCTGGCAAATAATTTCCATGGTAGTGGTTATTTCAAATGCTCTGTGGCATACTTCTTTGAACTAGCCTGTTAAGTGGGCCCACACATAGTGGGGTGTAGAGAACTATGGTGGATTCCCAGCTGATGAAGCAAAGGATTCTTAAAGGAACAGGATGAAAAGTGCCGATCCTGTATCAGTCTAAGACTGAAACAGGATCCACACTTTTCACTTGCCACACACATGTCCACTTCTCCTCTCTGGGGATAATAAAAACAAACCACTGGACTGACAGAGGGCCTGGCTCTGCCTCTCCCACCCCACACAAAAACGTTTCCTCCAGCGACTCATCCTTAAGCTAAATGGCAATAGGTGCTCTGCCTTTTAAAATAGTTGTGAAAGGAAGGTGGAATGATACTTAAAGGAATGGCTTCTTGCCACGGACCAGTACCAATTATCGGCAACTCCAAGGGAGATTGGCCTAACCATAGTTTTTTCTGTGGAAGCCAGCTTGGGTTTCAGGATGCACTGCCTAACCTTTTCACAATCATTGTGAAAGTTGCTGCAAAAACTGGCAAATAATACTCAATGTAGTGGTTATTTCCAAAGCTCTGCGGCATACTTCTTGGAACTAGCCAGTTACCTGGGCCCATGCTCAGGGAGGTCTAGAGAACCATGGTGGATTCCCAACTGATGAATTAAAGGATTCCAAAAGGAACAGGCTCAAAAGCGGAGATACTGTTTCAGACTGAAACAGGATCCAAAGTTTTCACCTGCCACATACATGCCCGCTTCTCCTCTCTGGGAATAATAAAAACAAACCACCGGACTGACAGAGGGCCTGCCCTCCCACACACACCCAACCCCACACAAAAAGCCGCTCCAGTGACTCATCTTTATGCTAACTGGCTAAAGGTGCACTGCCTTTTAAAATAATGGAGAAAAGACGGTGGAATTGTACTTTAAAAAAATGGCTTCTTGCCAGGCTCCAGTAAAATGTATCGGTACACCAAGGGAGCTAGGCCTCAGCATAGTTTTGTCCGTGGCAGCCTGCTTGGGTTTAAGGAGGCACAGATGAACCTTATCACAATTATGGTCAAAGGTGCTGCAAAAACTGGCAAACAATTCTCAACGTAGTGGTTATTTCAAAAGCTCTACGGCATACATCTTGGAACTAGCCAGTTACCTGGGCCCACACATAGAGGGGTCTCGACAGCCATGGTGGATTCCCAGCTGATGAATCAAAGGATTCGTAAAGGAACTGGCTGAAAAGTGCGGATCCTGTTTCAGTCTAAGACTGAAACAGGATCCGTACTTTTCACCTGCCACACACATGCCCACCTCTCCTCTTTGGGCATAATAAAGACAAACCACCAGACAGACAGAGAGCCTTCCCCTCAACGCACCACCCGACCCCACTCAAAAACGTCCCCTCCAGCAACTCATTCTTATGATAACTGGAAAAAGGTGTTCTGCCTTTTAAAATCATGGAGAAAGGATGGTGGAATGACTCTTAATAGCATGGCTTCTTGCCAGGCTCCAGTACCAACTATCGGCAACACCAAGTGAACTAGGCCTCAGCATAGTTTTGTCCGCCCCAGCCATCTTGGGTTGAAGGAGGCACGGACGAACCTTATCACAATTATGGTGAAAGGTGGTGCAAAAACTAGCAAATAATTCTCAACGTAGTGGTTATTTCAAAAGCTCTGTGGCATACTTCTTGGAACTAGCCAGTTACCTGGGCCCACGCATAGAGGTCTTTAAAGAACCATGGTGTATTCCCAGCTGATGAATCAAACGATTCTTTTTTGTTTGTTTGTTTGTTTGTTAGCTCATTATGGGGGTACAAAAGATCAGGCTATATACATTCCCCATGCCTCCCCTTTCCCCCGATTCTGAGCTTCAATTTTGTCCATTCTCTAGTCAGTGCACATCACATTCATCATGTAGGTGTGCACCCCTCCTCTCCCCCACCCCATCCCCCCCAGTTAGAACTTGAAGGGTGTCCATTCCCCAGGCAGTGCACATCACATTCATCAAGTAGGTATACACCCATCCCTTCCACCCGGCCCCAACCTCTGTCCGATACCCAATTGGTGTTGTTCCCAAATGTGCACTCAGGGAAACCAATTTGCTGGTGAGTACATGTGGTGCTTATTTTTCCATTCTTGGGATACTTCACTTAATAGAATGGGATCCAGCTCTCTCCAGGAGAACCAAAGAGATGCCATATCGCCATTATTTCTAATAGCTGAGTAATATTCCATGGTATACATATACCACATTTTGCTAATCCATTCATGAATTGATGGGCATTTGGGTTGTTTCCACATCTTTGTGATTGTGAATTGTGCTGCTATAATCATTCAGGTGCAGGTGTCTTTTTTATAGAATGACTTTTGTTCTTCTGGGTAGATGTCCAATAATGGAATTGCTGGATTGAATGGTAGGTCTACTTGAATCTGTTTAAGGTATCTCCACATTGCTTTCCACAGGGGCTGCACTAGTTTACAGTCCCACCAGCAGTGTATGAATGTACCTATCTCCCCACACCCACACCAACATGTATAGTTTTGGGACTTTTTGATAAAGGCCATTCCCACTGGAGTTAAGTGATATCTCATTGTGGTTTTGATTTGCATTTCCCTGATGATTAGAGATGTTGAACACTTTTTCATATGTTTGTTAGCCATTTTTATATCTTCTTTTGAAAAATTTCTATTTATGTCCTTTGCCCACTTTTTGATAGGGTTGTTTGATTTTTTCTTACTGATTTTCCTGAGTTCTAAATAGATTCTTGTTATCAGTCCTTTATCTGATGTGTAGTATGCGAAAATTTTTTCCCATTCTGTAGGTTGTCCATTTACTCTCGTGACTGTTTCTTTGGCTGTGCAGAAGCTTTTTAATTTGATCAGGTCCCATTTATTTATTTTTGTTGTTGCTGTGATTGCTTTAGGGGTCTTCTTCATAAATTCTTTGCCTAGGCCAATGTCTGTAAGAGTCTTTCCTACATTTTCTTCTAGAATTCTAATAGTTTCTGACCTTAGGTTTAAGTCTGTTGACCACTGTGATTTGATTTTTGTGAGGGGTGAGAGTTATGTGTCCTGTTTTAGTCTTCTACATGTGGATATCCAGTTTTCCCAGCACCATTTATTAAATAAGGAATCTTTTCCCCAGAGTATGTTTTTGTCTGCTTTGTCAAAGATTAGATGGCTATATGAGGATGGTTTTATATTGGGATTTTCTGTTCTGTTCCACTGGTCTGTGTCCCTGCACTTGTGCCAGTACCAGGCTGTTTTAAGAACCACAGCCTTGTAGTATAGTTTGAAGTCTGGCAAATTAATACTTCCAATTTTGTTTTTGTTGTTTAAGATTGCTTTTGCTAAACGGGGTCTTCCCTGGTTCCATACAAAGCGTAAAATTATTTTTTCTATGTCTGTGAAAAAAGATGTTGGTAATTTAATAAGGATTGCATTGAATCTGTAGATAACTTTGGGCAGTATAGACATTTTAACAATGTTGATTCTACCGATCCATGAGCATGGTATGGTTTTCCACCTATTTACATGTTCTGCAATTTCCTTCCTCAGTGTTTCATAGTTCTCCCTATAGAGATCCTTTACCTCCTTAGTTAAATAAATTCCTAGGTATTTTATTTTCTTTGTTGCTATTTTGAAGGGTATTGAGTCCTTAATTTGGTTTTCCATTTGACTGTTATTGGCATATATGAATGCCTCTGATTTGTGTGTATTGATTTTGTATCCTGAGACTTTACTGAATTCATTGATCAATTCCAGGAGTCTCTTGGTTGAAACCTTGGGGTTTTATAGATATAACATCATATCATCAGCAAAGAGTGAGAGTTTGATCTCTTCTGTCCCTATTTCAACTCCCTTGATTCTGCTCTCTTGCCTGATAGCTCTTGAAGGACTTCCAATACTATGTAGAAAAGTAATGGGGACAGTGGTAAGCCTTGTCTGGTTCCAGTTTGAAGTGGGAATGCTTTCAGTTTTTCCCCATTCAGTATGATGTTGGCTGAGGGTTTGTCGTATATGGCATGTATCATTTTTATATAGGCCCCATCTATGCCTATTTTGTTAAGTGTTCTTATCATAAAAGGGTGTTGAATTTTGTCAAATGCTTTCTCTGCATCTATTGAGAGGATCATCTGATCTTTATTTTTGCTTCTATTTATGTGATGAATTACATTCCCATATGTCAAACCATCCCTGCATCTCTGGGATGAAGCCCACTTGGTCGTGATGGATTATTTTTTTGATAAGCACTTGGATTCGATTTGTTAGAATTTTATTGAGAATTTTTGCATCTATATTCATAAGAGAAATTGGTCTATAGTTCTCTGTTTTAGTTGCATCCTTTCCTGGATTTGGTATCAGGATTATGTTGGCTTGGTAAAAAGTGTTGGGGAGAATCCCATCCTTCTCTATATTGGAGAATAGTTTATGTACGATGGGCACCAGTTCTTCTTTGTAGGTATGGTAGAATTCAGGTGTGAACCCATCTGGTCCAGGGCTTTTCTTTTTGGGAAGGTTTTTTATTGCTGTTTCAATTTCAGATCTAGATATCGGTCTATTCAGGAATTCTATTTCTTCCTGGTTGAGCCTGGGAAGGCCGTGTGTTTATAAGAATTTGTCCATTTCCTCCAGGTTTTCTAATTTGTGTGCATAAAGATTTTTGTAGAATTCATAGATGATATCATGTATCTCTGTGGCATCAGTCGTGATTACTCCTTTCGTGTTCCTGATCGAGGTTATAAGAGATTTTTCTTTTCTGCTCTTGGTTAGTTTAGCCAGAAGTGTGTCAATTTTGTTTATTTTTTCAAAGAACCAACTTTTGGTTTTATTAATCTCCGTTATGGTTTGGTTTAATCTCCCTTATGCTCCCTTATGGTCCTTTTCATTTAGTTCTGATTTAATCTTAATAATTTCCTTCTGCTGGGTTTGGGTTTGGTCTCTTCTTTCTTCTCCAGCTCTTTGAGTCTATTCATTAGATTGTCTATTTGTAAGTTTTCTGTCTTTTTGGTATAGGCATTTATGGAAATAAATTTTCCTCTCAGGACTGCTTTAGCTGTGTCCCACAGATTTTGATAAGTTGTATCTCCTTTGTCGTTTAATTCAAAGAATCTTTTGATTTCTGACTTGATTTCTTCATTTATAAAATGATTGTTCAGGAGAAGATTATTTAGCTTCCATGACTTTGAGTAGAAATGAGGATTTCTGTTAGGGTTCATTGTTACTTTTATTCCACTGTGATCCGAGAAGCTGCATGGTATTATTTCTATATTTTTAAATTTTTTAAGACATTCTTTATGTCCTAAGATATGGTCAATCTTGGAGAATGTCCCATGAGCTGATGAGAAGAACTTATATTCAGTGGTATTTGGGTAGAATGTCCTGTAGATGTCAGTCAGGCCCATTTGTTCTAGCATTCTATTTACGTCCAATATTTCTTTGTTTATTTTTTGTTTGGAGGATCTGTCTTGAACTGTCAGTGGCGTGTTAAAATCTCTGGCTACTAAAGTGTTGTTATCTATCATTTGGTTCAGATCAAGTAGGGTTTGCTTTATGAATCTGGGTGCACCTAGATCGGGTGCATATATGTTAAGTATAGTTATGTCTTCTTGTTGAATTGTACCCTTCACCAGTATATAGTAACCATCTTTGTCTTTCTTTACTTTTGTTGATTTAAAAACTACGTTATCGGAGATTAGAACTGCCACGCCAGCTTTCTTTTGGGTTCCATTTGCTTGGAATATTGATTTCCACCCTTTTATTTTCAGTCTAAATGCATCCTTGCAGGTTAGATGAGTTTCCTGAAGACAGCAGATACTTGGCTTATATCTTTTTTATCCATTGGGCCAGTCCATGTCTCTTGAGTGGGGAATTCAATCCATTCACATTTAATGAGAGAACTGATAAGCGAGACAGATTGCTGTTCCTCATGTTGGGTTGAATTTCATTGATCTGTTTTCTCTCTTGAGCCATTATGATAACTGTGTTTTCATATTTATCTCTTGATTAGTGTTACATTCGAGGGTCCTTCTTGTGCTGGACCACGTGTAACTCTGTTTTGAATACTTCTTGGAAAGCTGCTCTTGTCTTGGTGAATTCTCTGAGTTTTTGTTTATCTGAGAATGTCTTAATTTCACCTTCATATATAAAACTGAGCTTATCTGGGTACAGGATTCTAGGCTGGGCATTATTCTGTTTCAGAAGAGTGAGAATGGGGCTCCAATCTCTTCTTGCTTGTAAGGTTTCAGTTGAGAAATCTGGCGTGATTCGGATGGGCTTTCCTTTGTATGTTACTTGTTTCTTTCTCCTTACAGATTGAAGAAGGGCCTCGTTAGTGGATATTTTGGTCAGTCTGATAACTACATGACGTGGTGTCTTCCTATTTGGTATGAATCTCTCAGAGGTTCTTTGAGCTTCTTGAACCTGTGTATCTAGAGATTTGGCAAGGCCTGGGAAATTTTCCTCAATTATATCTTCAGATACTTTATTCAACCCTTGCTTATTGTCTTCTTCACCCTCAGGAATGCCGATAACTCTCACGTTAGGCTTCTTCACATAATCCCACATTTCTTGTAGACTATGATTATTTCTCATGTTTCTTTGTTTTAACTCTGTGACTGCCTTATTTAATTGGAAAGTGTTATCTTCGATCTCTGAGATTCTTTCTTCTGTTTGATCTACCCTGCTCTTGAGACTTTCCACTGTGTTTTGTAGCTCCTTGAATAAATTTTTCATTTCCAGGAGTTCAGTTTGATTTTTCTTCAGTATTTCAATTTCTTTGGTGAATTTTTCTTCCAAGTCCTGGATCTTTTTTGTGGTTTCTTTGTGTTGATTATCCATTTTTTCTTGCATAATGTTCAGCGTATTTATGATCCATGTTTGAAATTCTTCCTGTGACATGTTGCTATTTGGAATCTGCTTTGTGTTAATTGGTGGAGAACTAGTAATCCTCTTTGAGGGCATGGTTTCAGCTTGATTCTTTATACTCCTAGAGTTCCTTCGCTGAGCCCTTCCCATCTGAATGAATCCTTAAGATCCCTTCTTTCAGCTTTAGTCTGGATAGGGGCACACTGTGAGTGCCAGGTAAGCTGCCTCCTCTGTCACTAGGGGGAGCCCTTCACATATTGTTCAGGATTTTGCTAGCTCCGCTGGGGGGGCTGCCCCTCTTCCTCTCCCGAGGTGGCTTCTGTCTCTCTCTGTGAGAAAGACAGTGGATAGGGAGAGTGGAGCGGTGCCCTCATTCGCCCAACGCCCCAGCCACTGCAGTTCCCGCGGGCGATGGTCTGCCCCACCCCAATGTCTGCAAGGTCCACGCTCTACTCTCTCGTGACTGGGGAACCACTCAGTGTTCACACAAAGGTGGAGCTCCTAGTCAGGGTCCGTGGACTAGGGAAGGGAGCCGCCCAGGGAGCCGCCCGGTACCCAATCGCTCCTCAGCGTTTAGGCTGTGGACCCCGACAATGGCGGCCGCCCGTCTGCAGATCACTGTCACTGGGGTTGAATGCTCAGGGACCGGCAGAGGCCAGAGGAGCCGGGGACCGGGAGAATCCAGCCGCCCACCTATACGAGGCAGTTTGGCATCTGCTAGAGCCGGGACCAAAGCAGCCCCACCGCCCGCGTATAGGAGACAGTTGCTAGGTGCGTCAGCTGCGCACAGCACTCCAGGGTCCAAAATGCCTCCTGCCAATGTCTCCTCTCTGCAGAGCCCCACATCTCCCGTGGCGATTCTGCACCGACTTCAGGCAGATCCTCAATTGAGTGGGTGTGGAGGTCAGAGGGGGAACAAGATGCTTTCCTGTGGGGCTGAACCCACCCCACTCTCTGGTGAGGTGGGTACAGCTGTCCCGTGCTCCCTTCTCTATTGGCCATCCCGCACTCTCCAGATTTTGGTGATTTATTTCCCTAATCACCTCAGTCTTTTCTTGCTCTCTCTCTCTGTCCCACGCTGATTCTCCATGGATTCACACCACCGTTCTTGTGGGGAAGTGAACCTCTAGGGTTGTGGGCAGTGGGAGACCCATGCCTTCCACTCCAGGAGCACGAATCCAGGAGGTCACCACCATTCCACCATCATTGAGAATGAATCAAAGGAGTCTTAAAGGAACGGGCTGAAAAGTGCGGATCCTGTTTCAGTCTAAGTCTGAAACAGGATCCGCACTTTTCACCTGCCACACACATGCCCACTTCTCCTCTCTGGGCATAATAAAAACAAACCACTGGAC